>NT_181764.1:0-555 GCF_000188095.3 Bombus impatiens | reverse complement strand
AAACTCAGATTTCCAGAAATATTATGTATTCTGTTACAGTTTACACAATGGTATTATTCAGTTATGGGATTATCGCATGTGCACTTTATTAGATAAATTTGATGAACACGATGGACCAGTTCGTGGAATATGTTTTCACAATCAACAACCATTATTTGTATCTGGTGGTGATGACTATAAGATCAAAGTATGGAATTATAAGCAAAGGAAATGCCTCTTTACTTTATTGGGGCATTTAGATTATATTAGAACAATTGTATTTCATCAAGAATACCCATGGATTTTGAGCGCATCAGACGACCAAACTGTTCGTATCTGGAATTGGCAGAGCCGTGCTTGCATTTGTGTCTTGACTGGGCACAATCACTATGTCATGTGTGCACAGTTTCATCCTACAGAGGATATCATTGTATCGGCTTCTTTAGATCAAACGGTCAGAATATGGGATGTTTCTGGATTAAGAAAGAAAAATGTAGCTCCTGGTCCAGGAGGCTTGGAAGATCATTTAAAAAATCCTGGAGCCACAGATTTATTTGGTCAAGCAGATGCTGTTGT
>NT_181763.1:0-561 GCF_000188095.3 Bombus impatiens | reverse complement strand
GTAGACTGTCCAGATGAGCAGGAGATGTGAAAGGAGGCTCAAAGAGAGGAGCAACAATGGAGAATCTAGGCCAGCGATTAATAAACAGCGGGGGAACGGAAGTCGGGGATACGTAACAGACCTGAGGCTCTCTAGGTGAAAGTCCGGAAGGATGAAGACTGGATCCAAAAGTATAGGGCTTATGGGGGCCAAGGAAGCGTTGAGTGAAAGCACGGGTGTCAGGCGTACAAGGGGCGACGACATACTCGTAGAATTGAAGGCGGGGATCAAAGGAGGCGATGTTGCCCTTAAGATCAAAGAAGCCATCGGGGATAGGGTCTGTATTATCCCCCTCCTGAGTAGGGTATCTGTGGAGGTCAAGGACATCGATCCGCTAGAAACTAAGGAGAATACCAGCGTGGTGGAGGTAAAGTCGTTAAAAGTAGCACCCTGTGGCACGCAAATTGCGATTATACCGGCTGCGTATATCGCGAGCCAGAAACGGAGTGTAAAAATAAGAGCAGGCATTACTGTTGCCACTATGCGGGTTTTGCCTAAAATAATCAGATGCTATAGGTGCCA
>NT_181762.1:0-552 GCF_000188095.3 Bombus impatiens | reverse complement strand
TTTTAAACAACGTTATATCGCAGCTGCTCTTTTGGAAATTAACAATAAATTTATTTTTATTATACATTATGCCTTCTGCGTTCTCATGTCTCAATTTTATAGGGTTTAGTGTTATTCAAAATTGCAAATGATTTTGCCAATAAAGTAAATAAATAAGACATCACTCAATAAATAAAATTAATAAGTAAATAATCAAATATTTACGAGTAGTCAATAAATAAATAGATAGTTACTAGTAATTAAATTATGTCAATGGATAAAATATATAAATAATTGAATAAATAAATAGTCGAATGAATAATTGAATAAATAAATAGCTACATTTCTTCTTTCTCATCATCCGTCTAAAAATATGTTAGATATCTCTATAGAGCTTCTTAGAACGTTCATCACAATAGTCTTCATTTCACTATCTGTGATCCCCATCATTTTTTAATTTTTCTTTGTATTCGGTGTTATTGCCCCTCTACGGCCCAGGAACACGGGTAAAACCTCTCCATCGTCGATTTTGTACATCCGCGTTAGATGGTTTAGGCATGGGAAGTATTTGTC
>NT_181761.1:0-549 GCF_000188095.3 Bombus impatiens | reverse complement strand
ATAGAGCTAGATATTTCTCAGCTTTGAACACTTACCAACGACAGTAACTGGTTTCCGTCGAGGGATAAGACCGAAAGTGTATTGGAAGAATCCCCGACCAACCAGTAGAACCGGCGGTATACCGATTTTCTTACGAATGTACTCCTGTAGTCTCTTCACGAACGAGCCATCTGGCCAGGAAAATTGATCGAAAGTATCCGTTTCTCCGAATGAACAGACAGGAACCAGAGCGTTTCTGAAACAAACGAATACCGCGAGTGTCACTTCGATTTTTAAGCGACAGATGCTCTTGATTAAACCGCTGATTTATGTGACTCTATAGGGAAGTAACAGTTGCAATAATGTACAAGTGACTATACTTCATGCACGCTAAATCAGATTTGTGTAGGGCCACGGCGTTCAAAGAGACGAGGTTTCTACTGTTTTAAGTTCTCATGAGATTAAGATTCGAGTGAACGAAAAGAAAGATTATACCGACCCATTTTGCAGCGCGAGCTTTACAAAGCCTTTCCTCCTTTTTATCAGGATGCGGTAAGTGCCCGGCTTACA
>NT_181760.1:0-548 GCF_000188095.3 Bombus impatiens | reverse complement strand
GGTTTGTTTTCCCAGGATCTATTGTACCAAGGAAAATTTCCTATTTAGTTTTCAAATTGCTTGTGCAGCGATCCGGAACGTTGAACATGGGTACAATGGGTATAATGAAAGGAATAGGTTAAATCCCTACAAACATAGAAACCTACTGCCCCATAAATAACCACTTATTTTGCTAATTTTAACAGTTCGTAAAATTACACTATAGATCAAGAAATTAATTACGATTAATTCGAGATTTGTCGATGCATCTCATCAAGAAGTTAATTGCACTTCTTTTTCCACTGATTTCCAGTCTTTTTCTGACGATGAAATGAAAATTATTTCGGTAACTCGAAGATAAAGAATTTTCGAAACAATTGAAGTTTCTCGGAAGGTTAAATATCTGGATGTATATGGTAGCGAAAGTCATGGTAATATTAGTTTCTAAATATTTATTTCATCACCTGAAAATATTCTATTTCACCGAATATTCTGCTCACATTGAATCATTCGACACTTTACTCTACGAATATTATTATAAACACACCTTAGAAAATAATTGTGAATGC
>NT_181759.1:0-548 GCF_000188095.3 Bombus impatiens | reverse complement strand
TCAACAGAAATAAGGAGTCAAGGAGTCATTCAGTCGTCTGATTTCGTACCGGTAATACGTGTTGCGTCAGCTTTGCTGCGTATTCTAACTTATTGGTGGCGTCGTTCTTCATTACTATATTTGCAACGACGATTAACGATCGATCCGATGAATTTTCATGGAAATTTGGTAATGTTCAAACTAGTTTAACTCAGACAGCTTTGTATGAACGATTCTGTTGCCTTTTTATTCGAGCATGGGTAACATTCGATATGCAATTTGTGTTTATTTTAAAATATATTTTAAATATAATTTTTTAATTATTTGCGATACTAAGATGAAAGTAAAATCGATTAAATAAATCGTCGTTCTATTTTCGATATATGAAATCATTCTCTCATTTCATACGAATTTTTAACCAATTATCTTATTGTTTCTAATTGGATTGTAAACAGAGTTTGAAACATAGAAATCTCAATAACTTAATTATTTCGATAGCTGTCGTAACATTCTCGTATCGAAATCAAATCAGTTTGTTATATTATATAAATTTACTACAGTTAACGTCA
>NT_181757.1:0-543 GCF_000188095.3 Bombus impatiens | reverse complement strand
TTGGTATCTTGATTCGTTTTTTTATTTTCGCCCTGTTTTTCTTCTTTTTCGAAAATATTTCTCTTTATTATCCAGATTCCTTTTATTTGTTCTGCCAATAGTCTTTTTACCTCTTCAGAAATTATTTCCAATTTTTTAAAATCGACTTTTATATATTCACTCCCGATTACACGTGGTTATTGGCTTAAGAACACATAACATTTAATAGTAGGTCCAAATACCAAATTTTATAATACATTCGATATTACAAGCGTAAAAACTCCTATGGTAATTATACACGATAGTAAACAAAACTTCAGAGAAAAGAAAAAAGAGCAATTACAGTTGATATTACAGATATCCGAAGAAACAAAAGGGCAAATAAACCAATATGTGCAATAGAATACAATAAATATATATCGGAGATGTAAGGACATCGGGACTTTCTTTTTGGAATGATGGGAAAAACCACAATAACCTAGTCCAGACTTTTACAATAGCTACACTTAAGTAATAAAAATAAGAAATAGTTTTAATGTTTTAATTCGATTTTATGACGATGGG
>NT_181756.1:0-543 GCF_000188095.3 Bombus impatiens | reverse complement strand
TGAGTTTTTGAAACAGGATTCTCCTAAGTAACGCCCAAATAAAATACAGAATAACATCGGGATTAACATAAATCTTTATTTTCAAGATATCTATATTTAATGATCGCAATTTCAGCATTGCTTACTTGCAATCGAAAAAGGCAAGTTGCCAGTACGTATTAAAAATTCAAATTTCATAGGTATAATCTACGTTAAATTTTTTACGGAAGAAGACACTGTTTTCAAATTACTCGATATTAACAATAAAGCACAATGATACGTGTAGTTCCATAATTCACTGATGTCTAAAATTAGAATTATTTTTGATTCGCCTGTCTCCGTAGTTAGAATCATTATTTTTGCTTTTACAAAATTGCATAAAAATACTCGAAAAATAAAATCATGAAAAGAGGCTTTGCAATATTCGCAGAAACAATGAATTATTAGTCTTCTTGAAAAGGTTACCGCTCATAATAATCTCATAATAAATTCTTACTTTCATGCTGCTTCCTTCCAACAACTCTCGGTGAAATATTATTCGTTATTTTGATATAGAATATAACC
>NT_181755.1:0-538 GCF_000188095.3 Bombus impatiens | reverse complement strand
GCGTGCAGCTACCCATTGGGCATTCTTCAACAGAGTGTGTGCTACACAGACAATTGAAGCAAAGGTTTTTTTTTCTCACTAGTTTTGATCGCTCGGGTACGGACGTTGTTAAAAATTTCTTGCAGTATCGCGAGGCATGAGATTTATTACAAAGGTTGCACGTGATTCGAGACTGTGAGATGAATGTTTGGTTTGGAGTCCGGTTGGATTCGTGCAGTTTGCGTATGCCGTCTTGTTCCGGTAACGTAAATTATCCTGACGGGTTGTAGAGTGTGATAGTGTTTGATATGATGATGCTGTAAGTTCTAACATCCCGCAGCGACCGTCTAAAAATTTGAACAGTTCTTCGACTATTGGGAAGGGTGTGTTTACTATCCTTTCCTTCCATTTTAACTCGGTCTCGCGATCTAACTTGGATGTACGCAAATAAAGCAGCACTGCATCCGCGGTCGGTTGTTTGAGCGCCTGCAAGACTCTATAATGAGTTTCTATCTTCTTTGAATAGGATTATAGATCTTGGTACGATGTAAAGGCCGCT
>NT_181754.1:0-538 GCF_000188095.3 Bombus impatiens | reverse complement strand
AAAACCAGTCAATTTCACTGGTGTGGTCGTTCTAGTGTTAACAGCATAACGCATAAATGTCATCAAATCGTCGGAACGTTTTATAAACGTGTTATGTACAATCTGAAATTTCTGAACTAGCAGTGTAACGATTATCGCGATTGTAACAGCAAAATATGAAGGCAATCTAAAAATGTATAGAGAAGTACAAGACATTTATTGCAAACATACGTTGTTAATACATACATTGTTAGTGAAAAATAAATAAACAGCGTGAATACTAGTCTTAAACATACGTATACAGTTAGTGCTATACATTGGTATAGATGTTCTCGCATCGTGTGTACGTATTATAGTTTATAAAATAGCATGATCTTTGTTACCCAAAGGTATAGCTTCTGACAAATACCTTGTAACATGTATTAGATTGTCCGAAAAGTTTCTTTCGTTTCATGAGTGAAACAATAGATGCACAACATTTTTTATTTTATACTATTTTATGTATGATCCATTTTGTAGTAATAGAATAAAATAGATCAAACATAATTCAATAAAATAA
>NT_181753.1:0-542 GCF_000188095.3 Bombus impatiens | reverse complement strand
AGCTTTCGGTAGAATATAAATATCTAACAAAATCAACGCTACTAAAAAAGTTGTCGAAACAAATGTGATATCCCTTATTCAAACAATTACCGTCTTTTAATAAATTTACCACGACAACGTATCCATTATTTCTATATTCTTCTATCGCTATCAGTTTTAAGTTTTGCGCCTTTGTAGCAATATAACGTCAAACAATACTTTGAAACTGCATCGCGCAGCATCCACAATTTTATGCCTTAGCGATGATGTTTCTTATTTTGCAAGTATTGGATTACGCTAGATTGACACAGCGTCCCAACTATCGATTCATCAATTGATGATTCTTTATGTGGTGTATAATGTAATTTGAAGTCTCTGTTAGCGTGTCTAACAATTGACTCAAATTTTGCACAGGGATCGTTTTTCTCTTGACCCGGTGGAAAACGTAAAGAATTCAAAATCAGGCAAAAATATTTCAAAATTTGTTGAAATCTGTTTCTCGGGAACATTTTTCGGAACCACGGTAGGTTCCGTGAATTTTTGGTTCAATACGAACATATATT
>NT_181752.1:0-535 GCF_000188095.3 Bombus impatiens | reverse complement strand
CTCCCTTCGTCTTAGCCACTTATACGTAATGCAAATGTCATTAAAATGCAAGCAGTTGAAGCAGTCAGTGATAAAAAGTCACTTCCTGTCGATCTTTCGCGATCAAAGATCATTCAAGGCTATTCCTTGTTTGGTTTTGGAGATAAATATATAAATCGAATCATTCATGCATAGCATTATCCAGTTTCAGTAGTAGGGTGATGTTATTAAAAGTATATCTAGAGGAGTATTACATCGAATATCGTTGCAGTACTGTGACAGACATATCCGTAACTAGTATCGTGACGTCGCATTTTTGTTCGATCTTTGATAAATAATACGCAGTGGAAATAGTATCAGGTAACAGACGATTCCTTGTTATTCCTTATTCAATTGTGTGTTTCATTAATGTCATTCATTATTATCAGTATCATATATACCAAAATATCATCGGGTCATTAATTACTGCAATAGTTTAAATGAAGTTTTTAAATTCCCAAACATTTATATTATATTTTACATTTTGCAAAGCAATATAGATATATATGTATACAAT
>NT_181751.1:0-532 GCF_000188095.3 Bombus impatiens | reverse complement strand
TATATTTAACGACGCTACTTAAGAAACTCTCTTTCATATTATTCCTCTGCTTGTCGAGATGAACGTTGGATAAAAACGGACTTTCACACAGGAAATAAAAATCACCCTCTTTTCTTTTGTTCCAAGTCTCCTTCGTTCTGTAATTTGCAGCTGTTCTATTCTACTTGCCCCATGAAGAATATTATCGTGGATATGTAGTTCATCTTGGACCATTCATCGTTTTCCTGTTTCATTTTTTTCCTTACGCTTATCGTTTACGAGAAAAACGCTGGGAAGAAATAGCATAAATGCCCTACACATAGAATTCGAATGCCTTCTGACAAAATTGCCAAGAAACCAAAATTTCCATCGATATCTCGAAAATGTACACAAATACGTGATTTTAACCATTTTTACGTACTCCATAAGCATCTCAAGTGCTGTAAAAAAATTTGCAATTATCGAGCTCCAGTACTATTTTCAGATAAGTACGTACTTTCTCCAGCGTGGGAAATTGGTGAAAAACTCGACGACCTTGTAACCGGTTCATCTC
>NT_181750.1:0-523 GCF_000188095.3 Bombus impatiens | reverse complement strand
AGAGAGTGTTTTTCAATCTGATCTTCAGAATTCGTATTTCCTTTCGTTTTAATAGATCGGCGTATATGAAAGGTCTCTTTTCCGAAATTCAAGTTCGATATTTTAGAAGCAACAAGATATGTGTCGCAATGTCTGAAATCAGATCGCAACACGTAACATAACTTTGGATATATAATTGGCCGAAGTAGTTAACGTTATCACGTAATTCGATTTTCATCAAAGTGCCTTTCATTATCCTGTACGATCGAGACTCGATCTTGGTTATTAATTTCTTCGAACCGCCCAATTTCCACAGGTATTCGTTTGAAACTGGATCAGAATTCATTGATCACATTGTAACAAGTCACGAAATACACTGAACTATAATTTTGTTAATGACAAATACGAAAGCAAAATATTGAGTTGCAATATAAATTTGTCATTTGTTCGCCTTCATTGGCCGACGTTCCAACCTAAACACGCAGAACAAAATTACGCTCTACAAAACCGTAATAAAACCTGTCTGGACCTACGGAATCCAACT
>NT_181749.1:0-526 GCF_000188095.3 Bombus impatiens | reverse complement strand
TTCAATCTCCCGTAATCTTTCAATCTCCCGTAATCTTTCAATCTCCCCCTATCATACCTACATATACTATGAACAAAATACTGTATCCGGTAGCAACCTACGCATAGGTTCCACGGACGCACAACTATAGGCAGAATTCATTCAAGCGATACCGGCAGTTTTTCGCGAATATCTCGGAAATTAAGCAGGTTCAGTCCTTGTATGGGTAGGAAAAGATTTTTCAAAATATAGATTTGCACGACATACGCAAAAAACATCAAAATCGAAGTTTAGTCAGTCTTACTACAGTTTCAGTAAATAATGAATATAGACTAATATCTACGTAACATAGTGTAATTAATATCGCAATCTCGTTATACAAACTTGAACGAACGTATAAAGTGTCAATTTTGAACGATCCTTTAGTTTTACGATTTATTCCTTTTTTCGCTAGCCGAACCGTGGACGTCAACCGACATGCCGGTGGAAGTGTCACACGCTCAAGAAAGACCACCCGCTCAGAAACAGTAATAAAGTAGACGAAACA
>NT_181748.1:0-525 GCF_000188095.3 Bombus impatiens | reverse complement strand
CAATTCGATGCGCGTTATACTCCACATTTGCTGCCAAATACAGCGCATAACAACTAGTTTGTGCAATGTCAACTCTATATCCTGTCAAATTCATTGTAATTACAGTTTAGCATATTTAGGCTTAAGGACTCAATTAAACGTATCTCCGCTGCTATTACTGGTATGTCGACCATTCGATGCGGATTATACTCCACATCTACTGCCAACTACTGCGCATGTCGTTCGGTTTGGGCTTTGTCAACTCTGGACCCTGTCAAATACCGCGTTATTGCTGTTTTGCAGATTCTGTCTTAAATATTCAATTGAGCGACTGACAGTTTCTATTCCAGATATATCGACAATTCGACGTGCGTTATACTCCACATTTGCTGCCAATTACTGCGCTCATTGGCCGGTTTACGCTATATCAACTCTGGTCCCGTTCAAATCCAATGTATATGCAGGACTCATATTTAGGCTAAGATATTCAATTCATTGCAATTAGAGGTACGTCGGCAATTCGAAGCGCATTATACTCTTCATGCT
>NT_181747.1:0-526 GCF_000188095.3 Bombus impatiens | reverse complement strand
TCCTTTGCAAGTTTTCTTCAAAGAGATACGCGATACGACTTGTTGGATCGAAGGGTTTCTTTTCTTCTTTCTTTTCTCCTCCTCTTTTTCTATTTGCTCCTTTGTTTCTCTTTGGTCGTCGCTAGTTTTCGTTTTAGTGGCGAAGAGAAATAGTTGGAACGAATTTGATTTGCGGAGTTTAAACTCGGCTCTTCGCCGATATCCGATTCGTAGTCTGGTGATTGACAATTATTGGAATGGTGAAAAACACGTTGTATTTCATGTATTTTATGGAAGACTGCTTTTTAAATTCAATATATACGAAATTCCCATAACCTCTCGTATCGGATAGACGCAATTTTATATATATTTCAGTTTTCTTAATTGTATAAATACGAAAGTTTTTATTTTGTTACTTCGTCTTCTCTGGATTATGAATTAGTCCGAAACTCTTTCCGTCAGCTTCTCTTCGCGAAATAAAAAATTCCTTGCTATAGAAAATCGTAGAAAATAAAATTCCTATATTAATCCTCTTTCGTTATCAATT
>NT_181746.1:0-519 GCF_000188095.3 Bombus impatiens | reverse complement strand
GTTATTGTTAGTTTATCTACGTTTAATCCATTTGTAACTGCAAAATCGAGTAGGTGAGGTATTTTGCAAAGTTCTGTCGGCCAGTACGTCGGTCTTGCCGTGGATAATATATTGAGGTTATTGTTTCTAACGTATTTTTCCAGGGTTCTATCTCGAGGCGTAGTAATTCTTGATCTCCATAGAGTGTGCTTTGAATTGTAATCTCACGCTGCGATATACTTGTCACCTGAGTGTTGAAAGTACTCTTCCCACATTTGTGATGTCATTTTGTGTCGCGGTGGTACATATACAGCTAACAACTGGAAGTGATTGCTGCTAGTTTGTACTGTAACGGTGGTGGCTTGGATATATTCCTTTCTAACTTGGATGTGTAAGCGATATTTGATATCGTTTTTTATTATCACTGCGGACCCTCCGTGTGCTTTTCCTGAAGAGTGTCTGGTATCATATATGATGCAGTATGGTATTTCCATGTTGCAGCTTTTTGGAGTGAAGTGTGTTTCTGAAACAAGTAATATG
>NT_181745.1:0-513 GCF_000188095.3 Bombus impatiens | reverse complement strand
TTCGCGAAAGAAATTTAAACAATTTATTGCATTACTACTTCCTGAAATTATAATTTCTAGTGCGTGTATAGCCTAAACATGGAAACTTTGCGGAAATTGGAAAAATTCATGGAATTGTATACCTTGTACTTTTATAATGAATGTTCTAAAAACATTTCAGCACTCAAAACTTAACTGTGAAACCTAGAAAACGGTTGTTCTTGCAATATCTGTGGTTCAATCTGTAAATGTTTAATTTAATTTGTAAAGTGATATTTCTATCTGTAAAACCTACAAAACGGTTGTTCTTAGAACATCTGATATTTCATTCTTTAGATTTACGAAATGGATATTAGTAAAATATTCGAAATATAAACTTTAAGAATATTCGTAGGACTTTCGGGAGAGATGTTCCGAGAACATCCAAAATTTAAGTTTCAAGGACATCTGTAAGATTTAAGATGTGCACGTTGCTAGGACATGCAAAACTTAAGTCTCGCCAACTATAAACTTAAACATATAGACTTAACATAT
>NT_181744.1:0-516 GCF_000188095.3 Bombus impatiens | reverse complement strand
TCTACAAAGTTATAAATAGAATATAACATAATATAGAATTTTACACTTGCACTTTACGTACTTCTACCTTAGAAAATGTCAACGCAACCTATGAATTACTCAAAAAGACAAATTACGCTCAGTGAAGTGAGCAAGAAAAACAGCAACGAGAGCTATAAAAGAGCAAGAAGATCAACAGAAATCTGCTTCTGTGGATAAATATTTATTGACCGATCAAGTACATCATGAATGTATTAAATCTAAGGATCAAATTTTGTGTAATATATTATGTGATGATTTTCACCATGTCTTGAGCGATATCTTACATTGTCTACAATGTCTTGCGATATTTTGCAATATCCCAATGTATCCCATGTGTGTGTTATTGACTTTGTGAAAATATTACATAATATTATATTTGTTTCTATAGTATCTATTATGTTATTATGTTTTACGTAGTTTCAATAACGAGGAAACAATTCCAAATGGAACAAAACCAATATATACAATAGCAATAAGGATTGTTGGTATATGTGC
>NT_181743.1:0-517 GCF_000188095.3 Bombus impatiens | reverse complement strand
AATCCGGAGACGCGGGTCTCTGGGTATGCGTAATAGCATTTTCCCCTTCTCACGCAAAAAAAGGAGGGTGGTGGAGAAAAACATCAGCGCTAAATCCGTGAGATCGGCTATGGCCAGTGAAGCCGAAGATGGCGCGAGAGACGATACGCAGACGAGTGACGTCGACGATGAGGACGTCATGATTTCCAGGGCTGAGCTGAAAGGGTTCACGCAAGCCCTGGCAGGAGCGGTCCAAATGATTAATGTGGTTGTTAAAAAATTAAAGTTGGACAAAGACAAGGATGAGGGGATTAGAGAGATAGGCAATTTGATAAAAGGTATCCTGTCTTCCTTGAAACAATGTGGAGGGCATAAGGATAGAAGGAGGAAGAGAAGGAGAGTGCCTGTCGATATAGGAAGAAATGCAGACAGGACAGAAACGAAGAAGGAAGCGACGATGGCTAAAGACGGATATCCAAAGAGGAAAGTGGTATCGCCGGCTGAAATAACGAGAGTGGAGGAGCTTAAGAGGCCCCGA
>NT_181742.1:0-518 GCF_000188095.3 Bombus impatiens | reverse complement strand
ACCCTAATCCTAACACTAACCCCAATCCACGTGAAATAAAATAATTACAGATTCAGCATTTTTACCTTCCCCTTAAAACTAACAAGCCACGACTAAAAGGTTTTCAAGGGACTGTCACCTTGCCCATTCAGGAAAGTAACTTGGACAACATATGTCAAAGTCAAGGTCATTGGAGGTGGGTCCCCTAAGCAGCGTTTCTACCCATTTATTTTGTAAACTACACTGAAAAATTCACATAAAAATATCTTCGTTGTGTTGCTGATAATTCAACTCAAGTTTAGAAAATAAGCTTAAAGTCTTTAAATCATACGCGAAGTCAAAGATATTTCATTATTTTGATCTTATATGTATGCATCTTTATGAATTTCCATTTTACATCATAAGCTATATTTTTCTAAGATAGTTGCTAGAAGCGGTCTATATATAATTTATATATAATTGTACTGAGGCGAACAGCTTAGGTTTAAGTTAGTTTAAAATAGAATAAGGTAGAATAAGGCAATATAAGTTAGTGTACG
>NT_181741.1:0-516 GCF_000188095.3 Bombus impatiens | reverse complement strand
TTGAATTTTTAGATAAAATCACGATCGACAGTGACGATGGTTTATTTGTATATTGAAATTTCTAGATTAAAGTAGAACAGCAGAAAACTTCGCCGAGCTTGAGGATCGTGGGAAGGATAAAATAATTTCCGGAACATGGGAGCACATGCACGAAGGACTTCAGTGCGATGGGAGGAGCCGGCCAAGCGTTCCTAATCGAAATCCGGGACGAGAAAGGACAATTATTGCTGCGGATTAATAATTTCACTATATAGACGAGCAGCGAGATCGACGAAAATGAGGCATCTGAGAAACTCTCCTGTCTTCTTTCCATCGCTTTGTGTATCATAAAATCGATCTATTTTTTCGTCTTATTTCTACAACCGGACACATGAAAAATTGCGCTAAACGTTATAAATCTTCGCTAGAAGGTTGTCAAAAAATAATTGTGTTTTCTCTGTAATTTGCTTTGTATCATGTAATATGTATGAAAATATACAGTCAGTGTAAGAAGTATTCGCACGGTACTTAACTTAA
>NT_181740.1:0-516 GCF_000188095.3 Bombus impatiens | reverse complement strand
AAAAACTTCATAGGACAAAGTTATATTTACTTATAGAATCATCCCCTACTCGATTGTCCTACCCTACCTGATATACCTTTTAAACATATATGTATGTATGTGTATTATTTGATATATCTTTCATCTTTAAAGTTATCCACGCATAATAAATGACAGGCGTTGTTGCATCGGGCTATGAGAAATAAATAATTTGGATACAGATCCTTGTTTATGTATCAGATAACCTTATTTAATTTTTCATCCTCACTGACGATGATACTAAACGCTAGGTATTGACAATACTATCGATCGTATGTGATCAATATTCAAGGATTGAGGTACAATATTGACGAAAATTTACATAGTTTGTATGATAGCGTCACTAACTATGACGCAAAATTAAATAAGATTAATCATGCGGTTAAGTTTCAATATTTTTTATCACTATTTGCTGCGTAGACTCAAAGCAACTCTGGTTTCGAGTCACGGTGCATTTAGACTAAGCAAGCTGTCATGAATGGAGAACATCTTCCACCT
>NT_181739.1:0-515 GCF_000188095.3 Bombus impatiens | reverse complement strand
GGAAGTGAGGGCAGTATACATTGCCTCGGATTGGACAAACGAAGGTTCGGAAGGACAAACTGTTCGGATGAGAAATTGTGTACGGGAACATGGTAGGAAACGATGTAGGGGATTACAATTTCATCGGCAAGAAGGACAGTTGAGTAACTGATTATGTAATAATACAGCCAATGATAAAACAGCAAGTTAGAAGAATTAGAACTAAAGATATAATAGAATCAGCCCACTTACCGATGAGGGTGGAGATAATGTAGAACAACTGGCTCGAATATTCAAAGTGAAGAGCAGTGTAAAAAAGGACAGGTATGAATAACAGAAGGAATAGACTAGGCTTCGAAAACGAGGAAACAAGAGAAATGATGGAAGAAATAAAAAAATAATAATAAATAATAAATAATAAATAATAAATAAAAAATTTATGTCTATTTAGCAAGTCAATGGAAGGAATAAGGTATCATGAAAGTCGTAGCATCTACAAAGAGTCTACAGCTCTGCTTTCTGCCGAAAATAGCATC
>NT_181738.1:0-513 GCF_000188095.3 Bombus impatiens | reverse complement strand
TCCATTATATTCAATGGCTTAAAAATTATACGGAAATGCCACTAAATCCTTCCATTCAATGTGCATTTTCACTGAGATTGTTGAGAAATTGTAATAAATATTCAATAATTATATGGACTAAAATAATAAGTTCACACATGCTTCTTAAAATAAATAATTACAAATTTGATTCAGTAGAAGATACAGACACGGAGTTTTGTCATTAATAAAATTTACTTAAATAATAATAGAAAATTATAGTATTTGTACGAATAATTAATCTATTAAATTTGTATATATTTGCAGATTGCATATAATATGAACATACATACAAAATATTTAGATCTATTTATTCCTAGAATTTTTTCATAAATAAATAATTATACTTACGCACACGAGGGGCATTGCAAAAGCTCCTGAACCTCTTTAAAGAATGTAAGATGTTTCGTCTAGTTGTCTAAATCTATCAAATCTAATACAGATAAACGATATAAAAGTATTTATTTAATATTTTTTCTTTCATATTTTTAATGA
>NT_181737.1:0-513 GCF_000188095.3 Bombus impatiens | reverse complement strand
AACAGCACGCCTAGGTATTTCATCGCACAACTAGTGGAGATCTCCCCCCCATGCCCCACGTCAAAAGTAAAACTGATTGAAATCCACTTCCTCGTCAGCAGTAGTACCTGCGTCTTCTCCCGAGCTAAGTGGAGCCCCGCATCACTACACCATCTGGTGGCCATACCTATGACCGCCCGGATCCTCTCTTCGATGTCCTGGGACTCACCAACCTTAAGTAAAACCGCCAGATCGTCGTCCTTGATCCGGTCCAGTATCTCCAGCACCCCGTCGTACACGAAGTTCCACAGCAGCGGTCCTAAGACCAACCCCTGCGGAACCACGGCGTACACGTTCCTCCTTACAACGCCATCCCGACAGTGTACTAGTATTTTCCTCTCAGCCAAGTAGTCCCGAATCAGATACTGCAGCCTTCCTGGTAGCTGCCTTCTTCTCACTCCATCCATGATCTTCCTCCATCTCAATGTATTAAAAGCATTCTTCACGTCCAGGGCGACCAGAACGCACACCAAG
>NT_181736.1:0-513 GCF_000188095.3 Bombus impatiens | reverse complement strand
GTAAGATTTAATGGAAATGTCATCGTCCCTTAATCACAGTTTTAAATTTAATGATAATTGTTTGCTAGTTCGATATCTACTGTTATTTAACGAGCAGAGAAACTAGAATTTCATTCAATCGTTTGCCACAAGATTAGATCCCGCAGAATATTTAATTATTTTATGTAGTTTTCACTCTTTTTGATGAAATGTTCAATTTTACTATCATCTAATATTTTTCAACCGTACATGGTATTATTTGCGAACAGATCAATAAATCTTATGAGGTTTAGAAGAATCAAAAATATGACGGCAGACAAATGAAACCAAACTATGTTCTTATCAGATGTGTATTACTATAGTAACGTCACTACCGATCAATTGTATTAAACATTATATCGCTCTGACGACTTGACAGGCTGTTGCTAATAAATTTCTGTTTTATAGTTGCATAAATAGTTACTATTATTCGATCGTTCGGCAAAAGGGTAAAAGTTGATAAAAACACTTAAAAAAGCACGGACCGTTTTTTTT
>NT_181735.1:0-515 GCF_000188095.3 Bombus impatiens | reverse complement strand
TTCCATCCTATCTCTATTACGAAGAAAAGGCGAAATTTTCGGTAAATTCAGCGAAAGGATTAAAAATGAAGTTATTGAGACGTTTAAAAATCTAGTTAAATCAACACTATTTGTATTGCTATTTGATCTCTTAAATAGTTTCAGTTCAAACTCATAATCTGAATTTTAAGGTTCTCATCGTACCAGAGTAGAACTCATACTGGCTTCGCTAAATAGGTATACGTTAATTATCGTCTACTTTCAAGCGTCCATTGCTCGGGGAACGGCGCGCATAGATGGTCGGCGCGCGACTTGGAAAAACCCTGCCCTCTCCATTCGGGTTATTGGACAAGTTGAACTCGCCCTTTCGGGCGGCAGCTCGCTTAGCCGGCGCGACGCGATGCGTGCATCTCGCCGTGCTGTTACCAGCGGGGGCCACGAGGAGGCGGAGCTGCCAGTGTGAAGCTCGGTCCCAGCAGGTTGGCTTTTCAGCCGATTATTCCCTGCACCGTCACAGTATTCATTTGCATGAGTAC
>NT_181734.1:0-514 GCF_000188095.3 Bombus impatiens | reverse complement strand
TCGTCGAAAGAGCTAAGGTCCATTGGCTTCTCAATTTCAATTATTCAGTGGAGGAAGTGTAGGATCAGATCATTCGTCTAACGAACTTCTCGGGAACTGGATTAATTACGCTTTTTGTAAGTTTCTCAATTTCGTGGGAAAAAGTAAGCGATGACGAGTATATTCGTCAAATACAGGGCAAGTTTGGCTGTTATAATATGGAATTTATGAAGAATGTGATCAAACGACTGTTTTATCTTAAAATTTTATTACTGACAGGACTCGTCGTTTCTTCGTGACGAGTATACTCGTCGAAAGGACTGACTGGTTAAGATGCATTGGCTTCTCAATTTTACTTATTCCGTGGCACTGTATGATCAGATCATTCATCGAACGAACTTCTCGGGAACTGGATTAATTACGCTTTTTGTATGTTTTTCAATTTCGTGAGAAAAAGTAAGCGATGACGAGTATATTCGTCAAATACAGGGTAAGTGTGGGTGTTATAATATGGAATTTACGAAGAATGTAACGA
>NT_181733.1:0-512 GCF_000188095.3 Bombus impatiens | reverse complement strand
TACGGTGGAAGGCCGTTGCCTACGTGACAGCGCAACATCTGAATTGCATTAAATAGCCACCGATATGTCCACCTCACTTACATGTAATCTTATCGAAATGTTTTATTTACGTAGTCTAATTATTTCAAATTTTCAAACTATTAATTTAAGTAGTTTCAATTTTGACAGTTAGTTCAGTTGATTTAATTTTATACATTTAATTGTTTTATATATAATTATAAATATTGTATATAAAATTTTATGGTCTTGCATTTACGTTAAGGAGTCTGTCAGTATTTCTATGGATGTTATTGCTGCTATAATTTTTGTATTCGATAACATTCTCTATTTTTTTAAATGATATCTGATATTGGAGCGTTGACATTGAAAAATATTGATGGTATTACCATTCGTTCCTAATTAACTGCTTATACATATAGTTAATGAAATTCATTTTGGTTGTTTCTTAGCTTCAAGCTTCTATGTACCTAGTACATTCTCTTCCTGTTTTTTCTATTACCTTCCTCCTTATC
>NT_181732.1:0-504 GCF_000188095.3 Bombus impatiens | reverse complement strand
ATCGTGATTGTTTTTGTTCGAATTTTGTATTATAATCTAAAAAATATTATTAGAATTTGTTGTGTCTCCTTCTATTCAATGTTTAATTAAAGACGTTGATTTTTAACAAAATTTGTGATGCTGCGATCTGATGCTTGCTGTCACGAATATTAAAAGTAGCTTTTTATAAATATAACGATAATTATCTTTATTGAATTCAACTTAAGAACTAATGTTGCAATATTTTCCTGTCGCGATTAATGTAATTACATCTTCTCGTTAGTGTTGCGTTTACAAAATGATCACCTTTCAGTATGTAGCGTTGCGTTGTCCGAAATTTGTCTACTGAAACTGTAAAATTATGTTCCCGTTCCTTTATTACCTGATGTAGCTAAAAAGAATGCTACATAATGCATACCACCGACAAGATACTTAGTCAATGTGTATAGTGACATTGACCTAAAATTACATACAGATGGTCATGTATCAATAGTTTCGAATATGTTTCCAATAATATTAAATCGA
>NT_181731.1:0-509 GCF_000188095.3 Bombus impatiens | reverse complement strand
TAAGTTTGTTGCAGGTTTCTTGCTTGAGAGATACGAATTTGATATATCGAAGATTCAGTGAAAGACAATATCGAAAGATGAAAAGAGGTAAATCGTACGAAATATAGTATTTGAGTCTCGCCTCCTGGAATTATTTCTCTCATAGATTTTTTACTAAATTTTGGAGAGTTTCAGTTTGTTTCAGAATCCATCGCCAGACTACCAGGAGAAGACACGTATCCCATGTTATGTCCCATTCTTTCTGCTTTATCCTATTTAGATTGTCAGATAGGCAAAGTCCACAAACAAAGTTTTAGATTTTTAGACAGGTAGGATCCATTAACAAACCTTTAGCTTGTGAGGCAGATGGAATAATAAATCTTCAAATTTGTATCTAGATAGTATTCTATAAATAAACATTTAGATGTTTGATGCTTAGAGTTTACAAAGAAATTGGTCAAGTTGATTGTAGATAAAAGTCTAAAAAGAAATCTTTAGACTTCTAATAGGTAGAACTTGTACAGAAATCG
>NT_181730.1:0-506 GCF_000188095.3 Bombus impatiens | reverse complement strand
GTATGCGAATAAATAAGAAATTTTCCAAAGTGCAATTTCGAGAACGCCGATGACCATTTCCTGCGAAAATAATCGATTCCAATTTAGATGATTCGGTTCGGTTCTTCCACTTTTCTTATAAGAAAGGGTAGCTTCTTACTATAAGAAAATAGATCTTTGTCTTTACATTTGCTTACATAACGTTGAAACTCTAGCTTGACAGTTTCCGATGAAAGATGAATATCCTACGAAAACGCAGATCAATTTTCGAAGCGAATGTATAGTGTAACAGCTTACTATGGAAGTTGAACATTCTTTGAAAACACGGTCTAATTTGCAAAACGAATGGCGTTGGACGACAGAAGCAACGTATTAGTTATTAATCGTGTAGAAGCATAACGATAATGTATTTATCGACGATGTAACCCCCCACTGGAATTTTCTTGCAAATGTGCTTACTGTACGGTAGATAATTGAGCGATTATGGTAGAAAAAAAGAAAAGCCGGAAAATCGAAACACAATTCGT
>NT_181729.1:0-505 GCF_000188095.3 Bombus impatiens | reverse complement strand
ATTACATTAGTTGTAATTGTATTGGGACTGTTTTCACTGGTGAAAAAAGAAATTTTAGATAGAATGAATGCAGTACTAGTAGCAATAATTCAATAATTAATATCAATAATTGACAAATTTGCTAAATAAGATGATTTTTCTTTGTATTTTCAGCATGGAGAAATGTATAGAGCCTACACGAGCTACAGGAATGTAATTAATTGAACCATTACTAATACTTATACATAGAACAAATAAACACTCATATATTATGACCGTGAATACCATTTTGAAAGTTAATTTTTTCATTCTAGGCTTGCATCCATCTCAGAGCGATTTCCTTATTTTTAGGAAAAGAGGAAAACACTCAATGACAAAGCTACTAACATTACACATGGCATATCTAACTATTTATATAAATAAAATAATTTTGTTTCGCACAGAATAATTATGTAAATATGTATATCTGTATGCATTAACTTTGTCGGGAGCATTTTTCCATAAAATAAAAAATGACACAGTATAA
>NT_181728.1:0-507 GCF_000188095.3 Bombus impatiens | reverse complement strand
AATCTATCTACTTGCTATATGATCCACCATATAGCGGAAATAAAGTTTTTCGATTAGAATAATGTTGTGGAAAATGTTAGGTTGGTATGATCACTAGTTCCTTCATGCAGAGTTGGT
The DNA here is from genome assembly GCF_000188095.3 of Bombus impatiens. Classification (NCBI taxonomy): domain Eukaryota; kingdom Metazoa; phylum Arthropoda; class Insecta; order Hymenoptera; family Apidae; genus Bombus; species Bombus impatiens. The sequence goes on along the minus strand of NT_181728.1, from coordinate 390 downwards.
ACGATTACTAACGACGCTCTTCCGTTTTCCCGTCCGCCACGTGTTAATTATCAAAGAATATCCGATGTGTTGTAATGGCTGTACATGGTGGTGAAATACAGAGTATACAGAACGAAGTCTATGTGAATCAATTAAATATCGAACCTCAAAACGTATTTAATAACAAATGATTCATACAAAGTTTTCAATTTATGAACCTATAAAATATTTACAGAAACTTCACAAATTTGTTTTCTAATAAACAAATTTTATTCTTCCCTTACCATTTATAACTAATAATAACTAATTCTTGGTAGATAATCACGTGCCATATGTACTCTGCTGCGTTTCGAATACGAATACGAAAATGTCACGTAAAATAACAAAATAAAAAAGAAATTTGAGGTGAAA
>NT_181727.1:0-511 GCF_000188095.3 Bombus impatiens | reverse complement strand
CTGCGCTAAAACAATATTCAATATTCTTTTCATACTTCCATACATGGACTTCATATAGCTTCAATTGCGCTTGAAATATAATCAAAAATTGTTTGTGAGAAACTGTGACGCCAGGAAAATGTTTGATCGCGTCTCTGTAAACTCTTCTCTATAAAACTACGTAGTTAGTTAATAAAAAAAAATTAAACATTCTTCTTACAAACATTCAACAAAATCGCAAGATTCATACGATAATACGTTTTTAGACTGATTTGTGCAAAGCTATAATGATTGCAAATGTTCCATAGCGGTGTTTAGATATCGTGAAAATATACGAATCGAAGTATTCCTAGCGAATCAATTTTGAGAATAGATTACTTGGAAGATTCGTATAAAACAATTGTTTAAAGTATACGAAATGATATTGGTGAAAAAAATGTGCATTTCAATTCATAAAACGACAAATAAAATTGGTCATTATATAGCAAACATGGCACATTATGTGTGAGGACCTTCAATGCTTCAGTTACTT
>NT_181726.1:0-508 GCF_000188095.3 Bombus impatiens | reverse complement strand
AAAATACTTCTATTCCAACCATCGACCAAGATAAGGCCTTCAGATATTTAGGTGTCAAAATGGGGCCCTGGAACGGTGTTCGCTGTGGTATAACAGTGTGGTATAACAAATACTGAGCGTGGTCAGAAGAGTTAAAAAGCTCTCTCTGAAACCATGCCAGAAGATTGAGTTGTTAATTAAATACAACTTCCCTATATATATTTATTAGCTGTTGATCAGTCCACCAAGTGACAGTGTTTTAAAATTGTTGGTCAGCGAGGTAAGACAAGAAATTAAGGCCATACTCCAACTTGTGCTTTCGACTGCCACTGGTTTCTTTTATGCTCCAAGTACTAGTGGAGACTTGGGGTTACCGAGGTTTGAACATATCGTCACGCTCGGTACCCTCAAAAGTGCTATAAACATTAAAAATTCGGTCAGAAGGAAATACAAAGCTAAAGAAAATGGTTGGCTCCCTAAGGATTAATTGGCCGGCTACTTCTGAGCACGTGGAAAAAGCTAAGAAGAG
>NT_181725.1:0-499 GCF_000188095.3 Bombus impatiens | reverse complement strand
TTCTTAACCGATAAGAAGTTGTATGTAATGCAAATGTCATTAAAATGCAAGCGGTGGAAGCAGTCAGTGATAAAAAGTCAATTCCCGTCGATCTTTTACGATCAAAGCTTATTCAAGGCTATTTCTTGTTTGGTTTTGGAGATAAATATATAAATCGCATTATTCATGCATAACGTTATCCAGTTTCAGTAGTAGGGTATGTTACTAAAAGTATATTTAGAGGAGTATCACATCGAATATCGTTGCAGTACTGTGACAAACGTATCCGTATCTATTACCGTGAAGTCGCATTTGCTGTTCGAAATAATACGCAGTGGAAACAGTATCAGGTAACAGGCGATTGCTTGTTATTTTGTATTCAGTTGAGTGTTTCATTAATGTCATTCATTATTATCAATGTCATATATGCCAAAAATATCATCGGATCATTAATTACTACAATAGTTTAAATGAAGTTTTTGAATTCCCAAACATTTATTTTATATTTTACATTTTGCAA
>NT_181724.1:0-497 GCF_000188095.3 Bombus impatiens | reverse complement strand
AACACTCTCTACGTTGTCGTTTCGATGGTCTGCGGGATGTTCGTTAGATCCCCTTGGATTTCCTATCGCAAATTTATGGCTCTGTGACACTCGCTTGGTTCAACCGCCATAACTACATAGAAATCTTTTACTCTCCTACTATATACAACGATATAAAGAACACAGTTTGTTTTCCTTCCAAATAAATTAAAAAATGTTTGCGTCTTGTTTGATGTTTTCACGGTTGCAGGAAACAATATCTTTTTAAACGTACATATCCTTTCATAAAACTAGCATTTAATTCTACGGTAACACAAACTTAGTTCTCAGATTTCTACTCGGAATACTACTAAACTTTTACGTCATAAATGTAAATTGCAAAGTAATTAATAAAATATAAAATATAATACATGTATAAATATAAACGTAATCTAACGTTATCTACATGATATAAATATCTATATTACCATTTTTCATTATTAGCTGTATTTTCGACCAGTTGCGGGGAGACGCGCTCG
>NT_181723.1:0-500 GCF_000188095.3 Bombus impatiens | reverse complement strand
AATTTCCGGGCTCCAGCCACAGGGCACTTTATCCAACCTGACCCGAGGCCGCCTCTGGAGGCGCCGATCTCTCCTACTTCACCTCCGCTCTGCTGCAACTCCTCCTTCTTAACCAAGATATATATCCCGATCACTCTCAGCCCCACCGTCCTCGTTAGAGCGACGACTCTCACCGCCGTCGGATCTAGCCCCTTGGCCGTGCCGCGGTTGTGCGTTGGTTCTGTCCTCCTTAATGATTCGTTCTTCTATGCGGCGGTAATGTAACTCGCCGTATCTTTTAGAGTTTTTATGTATGCCCCTTTTAGGTTGGACGATGTCGTCGCAACCCTCATGATCTCCGCGAAATGTCTAGTAAATTCGGCGCTAACGTCCGCCGCCGAGTTCGTCCTTACTTCTATCGTCAGCTCTCCCGAAACATCCGGGGTTATGATAGCGATCCTCCTCTTCTTACCCCTGGACGTCGTAGAAGCCAGCGATGAGCGTGACGCGATCGAGGCGAC
>NT_181722.1:0-491 GCF_000188095.3 Bombus impatiens | reverse complement strand
TATGTTCTTATATCGCATATTTTAGACGTATATTCTTTGAGAAAATATAGAGAACGAAATAAATTTATTCGGTTACTGATGAACATTAACGACGAAGGAAGTTATTTTCAATTACGAATAATCATCGTAGATGAACATTTTTTGCTTATTGGAACCACTATTGAAAATTGTTACGCTGTTAACTGCTACACTTAGCGCCCATATATTCAACACTGCGTCGTATATGCATTCATCAGGTTGCTACAATCACGATCAATACGGTTTTTAGTTACCTATAACCATTAACGATGACCAAATTATTTTCATTAGCAATAATCATGATCAATGATGGAACTCGTTTTAGTCCGTCACTGATAATGATAATCAAAACAAGTTTTTGCAAGATTTCTTTAAGATGTAGGGGACATTAGTTTCCACTCAAACAGAAATTAGCTTTTTCTTCATGACACGCAGAATAGTATGGACATACAGAATGGCAGATTCGATATTTT
>NT_181721.1:0-494 GCF_000188095.3 Bombus impatiens | reverse complement strand
AGGATGAGCGGACATGTGGTTTCCGTGTGGCGCGCACTGAATGGCCTGGTCTAGGTAGAGGGTCGCCCCCAATAGTGACAGAATAAAAAGAGGATTCCAATCTTGTATAGAAACTCTTCAATAATCCTTTAACTAATGGCATAGAGTACTTGTATTACCTTTTATTAATGTTTCTACCTTTTTTTAAACATACATCCCATAGCACAATGCCACGATGTGGTCCCTTCATTCCCTGGATGATATCTAAAACTTTTACTAGTGGTAGTAGATGTTGTAAATACTCTCCGATATATTTAAATTCAGTGCCCTTTATGTTAGCGTTTAAAGTTTCTCACGAATTTTAAAAATTATTTGCAACGAGATCGCATAGAAAATTCCATCTTGCTATTCCCGGTCTGTTCCATGTATGTCTTAATGTATTTTGCATTATTTCGGCAAACTTGGGAGGTGCGATACATTTCCGTAATGCATTCCATTTGGACATAACGTTGTTG
>NT_181720.1:0-489 GCF_000188095.3 Bombus impatiens | reverse complement strand
CAACAAATATTTTGAAAGTTTACTTCTATTTTATTTCTACATATGCAAGAACATACTGTTAACATTGATATGTACAATGGCTTGCTAAAGTATTTACATTTGTCACAGAAAACTTTAATATTCATATCGTGTGTTGTATATAAAACACTTTGAAATTTTGTTACCACTATAACGATATTGGCCTATTTATATTGCCAATTTGAAAATACATATAAAAGTTACAGAATATTTAATATAAAATTAATATACAGTATGTATAGTCACCTTAAGGGCATACTGCATTGTATTAAAAATGCTCCCACTCAATACCGAGACTTACCAATGTTACGAATGATCGCTTATTTAAATATTTTTCTAATCTCCGCAAAATATATGTATGTGTACTTGTACCAAATATCTCATAATTTCCGTATTCATTTTCAGAATCGTTTCAAATTTTAAAAATACAATTACGATAGTTGGATGTCATTGCAGCATCAATGAAATTTG
>NT_181719.1:0-503 GCF_000188095.3 Bombus impatiens | reverse complement strand
TTCCGCAGACGCTCGTTGCCAGGGTCACGTAGGCCTTTTCTACAAAAGTATACAGTTGAAAATATCGACGACACATTGATGGACCCGACGGCGCCTCGGCTCTTGCGACACTGTTCATGGTTAATTCGATGTTTCTTAGGCCCTTTTCCTCGATACTGCATATATTATTAGCTGTTACATGATATCACGGTGGAAATCTTACTCTGATCTCTATTTTAAAATCGTTGCGTAAACGATCGTGGCAAGCAATAATTTTTCTATTTTTCTTCTTTAATATTGAAGTTTTAAAGCTTAATTACCACGTTTGAATTACGTTTGTCTGACTTTATCGAGTTCCGAAACAAGGAAGATATATTTTGAAGTGGAATGTCATTCACGATACGCGTGAATGCGATTTTCTTTGATGATAGCCTCTTAGGTGAAACCGGCGAATAATTTTCATTAAAATTCTATACAATAAAATACGAGACAGCATACGATTAATCCGCAGAAAATATAAAATA
>NT_181718.1:0-494 GCF_000188095.3 Bombus impatiens | reverse complement strand
ACAGTTCCAGATGGGACTCACGAGGGCTCAAGACAACGGGCATCGGTCAATGCCGATGGTTCGGTCCCGGGACTTACTCCGTCGGTCCCACCCTTGGCTTCGGGATCGTAGGTGCGCTACTACCCAAGGCCGCGTAGAGAGAGTGTAGTATACTCCCGGCGACCTACCCTGCGGTGTACATAGGGGAACGTAAGCGGGGCGCTTGTCTTGACGATCCTCCCTGGCTTCGGGAAAAATATCTTTTCTTCTATAAAGAATTAGCATACTTGAGGCATCACATTTCGACAAATGAAGTTAAGGTCAACTCGATAACGATTGAGGTAATTAATACTTTGACATATTTTTCTGAGGAATGCCACAGTGTTTTAACTCAGTGCACCGTTGGATGTACCAATAACCACCGTGGCGTCACAGAAGAAACTGTGGCCAGTTATATGACCAACGTAACAGTCAAAGTGTTAAACAATTTCCAGTACTTAAAACCCAAAAGAATG
>NT_181717.1:0-501 GCF_000188095.3 Bombus impatiens | reverse complement strand
CTCCGCGAAAGTCCTTGCTCTCGTTCCGCCGCATTCGGTCGCCGTTCCGGGCGCCAAGGCCCTTGTTCGCAATGTCGACGAAGGAAGGAAGAGACGACGATACCCGTTCCTTGTTTCTTGCGTCCTCGGTCGGCGCATGGACCGTTGGAAGAGGTTGTGCCGTGGGCTTCCTGTTCTTTCGCCTCGCTCTCCCTCTTCCTCCGCCTAAAACGGTAGTAAATCCTGCCTCGTCGGCCGACGATTCCACGGTCGACCGCGAGGTGTCTCTCGCCAGCCGCAATCGTGCTTGTACGGTTCTTGCGGCGATGCCAGCGTCTGTAGCCGGGGGGTCGCTCCCCCTGGCATTATTTCTCGCCGACACTCCTCCAACAGGATCTTGAAATCCTCTAGTGGATCTCGAGGCCCTGGACCACCGAATCTATCCGTTTCCTTTGTTTGTTTGGAGGGGGACCCTTAATCGTTCCCGTTGGGGCCCCGGGAGCATTTTCTTTCGTCCCCCTC
>NT_181716.1:0-485 GCF_000188095.3 Bombus impatiens | reverse complement strand
AACTTCATAATCATAAGTTTAGGCATTGAGGTTAAAATGATATTAGTTCTTATTGACTCTTATTACTTAAGGACGTAGAACGCTTCTTGAATATTTTCTATGTGGCTATCCATCTTGTCTGCTACGTTGTCTGTAAGATCTTACTTGGTTATGGCATTTCCGCTCTGTTGTGGGAGAGGGGCTTCTTGAAGGTATGGTTTTTTGGATATAACTATTTTGATTAAGTCACACGATTTCCTTTTGTACTAGGTATTTGTACCAATCTTGTATCGACCCTTAATGGTATTATCTATTCTTAAATATTTTCAAACTTGGACTCATTTGTTGCTAAAATTTCAAATCTATCACAGCCACAACTACATTTGCCTGAATATAAAAGAAATAAAACAGGCAGAAATAGAATAGAAGCTTTGTTGTGTTGACGGTCGCGTAGTTCCCCTTCCAGTGCGACGCTCGACCAATCAAAAGCCGGCAGCCGGTAGTTG
>NT_181715.1:0-490 GCF_000188095.3 Bombus impatiens | reverse complement strand
GGTGTTGGTGGCGCCGGGCCTCCTGGGTTGTACGATGGGGTGCGTCGCCCCTGCTGCGCCGATTGTTCCGGTGGCATGGTGGGACCATGCCTTCCCGTTTTGCCTCCTAATGTTTCGTTTTTTTTTCTTATTACCTCTAGGGTTGAGCTCGAAGTGGGGTAGTTTGATGGTCCCGGTTGTGGATGTGGCTCTGGTTCAGATTGCAATATACTGTATCTATTTTTTGTTGCTATCGCTGGAGGCGAGGTAGCTCTTGTGAGCTTCATGTTTTTGAATTCGTTAGCCTTTTCTTCTTGGCTGGGGTGATAATCTACAGCTGTATTCCCTAGGATGTTTGCTAGACTTGTTGCCCTGGCAATCAGGTTAGGTTGTGGGTTGAGTTTCCGCGTCTTTTGGGCGGGGAGTCTTAAGATATTGTTGATTTCCCTGGCTGTTCCTTGGGTGATTATTTTTCTCTTGATGGCTTTTTTTATTGGGTCTACGGTGGGTT
>NT_181714.1:0-474 GCF_000188095.3 Bombus impatiens | reverse complement strand
AGGATTGCTGAGAGAATCTTTTTTTGGTACTTATGAAGTATGAGAGTGACGAATGATCAGCCATGAGCTTTAAATTTTCGCCACAGATTAATATGGTACAGGTCAGGCAAACATTCCGGTGATTCCGGTTATTGCTTAAAAGGGCAAACACTGAAAGAGCTGATGATTTGACCTTAATTGATTTAAGCGATAGATCTGATATAACGACAACCTACACTTTGGAATTTAACGAAGAAAATCTTTAGCTAGACCTTGACGAAGAAGTGATTCGATTTAATAACGAATTGAACGGGTTAGATTCCTTGAATCAAGAAACGGACAATATGTATAGGTTTCTACCTAGAAACAAGGAAAAATTTTATGCAAAGATTCAAATTCATTGTAAACCATAATAAATGTATTAATTGTAATATCATAAAAGAGTTTGATTAGAGATCGGTTGAAAATAGAAAAAACCGTGTACGTCGTCCTTCT
>NT_181713.1:0-475 GCF_000188095.3 Bombus impatiens | reverse complement strand
CATGTAGACAGTTCTTGACACACATATACCGAAAGCATAGAAGAAATGGTCCGAAAGTTATGTTGTGATGAAGAAAGACAAGAAGGACATTCTACGTATGCGTGGCATAAATGTCACAGACAGAAACATTGATACTTTATTCGTCTCCGCCTGCCTCGTAAGAAGCAGGAAGCTAATTAACACACTAAGTGTTCGATGGGTTCGCTCTAAAGTAAACAGCTGGTATTATTCGGCAACACCAGAGAAGATTGGAAGAAATAGTTTCGCACCCCACAAAAACCATGGTGAGTAGGAAAACCCTAAGACAGAGAGCCAGTATATGAGGACCAGGCGAGGTTTCTTCAGGGAATCATAAACAAGTCCTAGAACAGTCTCCAGCATACAGTTATACTCTGTCACATTACTCTGCATCTTTGCCAATCTGACTGGTCGCCATCTAGTTGAAAATTCGCATCAGCCTGCACACTGGCGGTAC
>NT_181712.1:0-486 GCF_000188095.3 Bombus impatiens | reverse complement strand
TTTTCAGGGGGTGGTCCCTCATGAGCAGGCCGACGGCTGTGCACCAGACGGCTGGATCTGCGTCCGCGGCTTCGGGGTTGAAGCGGGGTAACGATACCCAGGTTGCCCGGTGTCCTTTCTTCTTCTTCTTCTTCTTCTTCCCTAGCGACCGCCTTAGTGCGCGCACGATGCTCTTACGATCCCGCGCCGATAACGTGTGTTCGGATCCCACTTCTGATGTTGAGTCTGAATCCGAGTCCGAGCTCGAGGCGCCCTCCCAGGGAGGGCTCGTGGGAGGTAGCGGTTCCGCGTTGGAGTTCTCCATCGTCCGGTCGCGCGTGGGGTACCTTTATTGTCGACAGGGGGGTGTTACGGAACAGGCGCGGGTACACAGCAGACACACGCACGCGACGCTAATGACGAGGTCCTCAGGCTTGATAACGAATCCGCGGCCAACGGGAGGACAGGTTCCCTTGCTCTAACTCACACGTGCACCACTCCCTGCTC
>NT_181711.1:0-481 GCF_000188095.3 Bombus impatiens | reverse complement strand
ATGGTATTTCTATCAACAGCATTAAAATATGCTTCATGTTATTTGATATTATTATAAATAGAAGACGTACTTGAGTTTTTCACTGGCGTTTGCTAAAGGTTATTTATGTTTTTGATATCTTTCTTCTAAAATCATTTGCCTTGAGTGTCCTCCAAATCAATGATAATTTGAACGATTTTATATGTTTCTTAAATGTCATTTCTGAATAATGAAATATATTAACATGTCGTATAGATAATACCGAAAAACCGTTTCAACCTTCGAGTATGATTCGACATTTATAACACGTAACAGTTTTAAGCTTTGAACTTTATGTTTTGGTGGGACGTAACAGTTTAAATCAGGGTGAAAGATTCAAGATGTTAAGTGATCGAGATCGATTATGATAGAAAGTTCAGACGGTTCTTTGGCATTATCGACACGATATTTTAATACATTTCATTATGTGCGAAAACTTTAAATCGAGACGTAGGAATCAAAA
>NT_181710.1:0-483 GCF_000188095.3 Bombus impatiens | reverse complement strand
TTACCTCAAATTCCTTTTTTTACTTTGTTATTTTACGTGACAATCTCCTCGCGTCGCCGTTCGAACGTTTCACGAATAGGGTAAAGAAATTGAACTTCGATGATGGAAATTTTATTATATAAATCCAACAGAGTGACGGTTCAGAGTGTTACAACAGAATAAGGTCTTGAGCGCTAATTTAGACTTTAATTTAATTTATTTATTAACCTAACCCTAACCTAACCCCAACCTAACCCGAATTTAGGAGGGTTTTTATATTGAGGTTTTAGTCCCTCTGGAGGGGTTATCGTCGGATGTAGTATATCAGAGGCGGCTATTCAGTTTATTTATTTTTATTATTTCTGCTTTATTATTTCGATAGCTGTGGCATGCAGGATGTTTCGTCTACTTGATTACTGTTTCTGAGCGGGTGGCCTTCTTGAGTGTGTGACAACAGTGTCACGTAAAATAACAAAGTAAAAAAGGAATTTAAGGTAAAAATAA
>NT_181709.1:0-481 GCF_000188095.3 Bombus impatiens | reverse complement strand
CAAGCTCTTGAACTTTCACGCAATCCATATAATGCTTTTGATAACTTAGATACTTTCCCGCTTTTGTCGTCGTAACCCATAGGTTGTTTCACAAGTATTTCCGACTTTAGAGCTCCGTTTAGGAATACTGTCTCTACATCCATTTGCATAATTATTGAACCATATTGACAGCAATAAAATAATAGTAACTTCAACGCCTGCATTTCTTCTACTGGAGAGTATAAATCTTCCAGTACTTACTTTTGTTGGAAGCCTCGAACAACTAATCTCGCTCTCTGACGATTATCAGATTTATTCGTATATATCCATTTCAAATATAATATTTTCTTGTGTTTTAGTTTCTCTACTAATTGTCAAGTTTTATTTTTAATTAAACAATTCATTTCTCGATCCATTGCTTCTTTCCATGAATCGCTGCCATCTCACTTAAAGTCTCTTCATGGATTTTAGGACTATCTGCGCTAACTACATTCACGTAAAT
>NT_181708.1:0-481 GCF_000188095.3 Bombus impatiens | reverse complement strand
CAATTGTTTTAATATGCAAAATGACGTTTAGTTCAAAGATACAAAATCCACAATCAACGATCACAGACGGAAGTCACAGTCTATTCACTTTTTATTTATTATTTCAAGCCTGAATATTTCTTCTTTTACACGGTACATTTCTGCGATTCACGATAAAGCAATGTTTTAAGTTTCGTTAAAAATTAAATCTAATTTCGAGACAAAAATATTACCAGGGTTAGGATAGAAGTAAAGGATGATTTTTTTAGGAAAGAGTAACCATTAAATTCAGTGAAAACCGGATTTTGCATACAAAGAACGTGGAGCAGATGTTCGACGCAGATGTTCTGTTCTCTGTAGGGGACCGAAGTACAATGTTTACTCCAAATTCTAATTACAATATAATATTGCAGCAAAATCATAAATTCTAAATATTTCAGTGTACTTTAAATTATATAAAATCGACGTCATAAAAAAGAAAAATGAATCGTAAAACATAATT
>NT_181707.1:0-474 GCF_000188095.3 Bombus impatiens | reverse complement strand
GTTGATTGAGGTGTTACTGCATTGATCATATAGTCCAAAAGCGTAGTTGCAACCTACGTAGTATCCAATAAAAATTTCGCCGAGTGACATAGCTGTTTGAAGTGCTTGAACACGACAAATTTGATAAAATTGCAAGTTTTGTCTTATATTCGCCGATTGATTGAACAACGTACTATGTATAAACACATTGGCAAATATGCATGGGCAAAGGCGACAATTAATCTCTTCTTCTTTAGGAATGCACAGCCGATTTACCTCTGATACGGATTTAAACGTCGTAATATTAAGTTCTTGCTCACCAAATTCACGTAGTCACTGTAAATCGTAGCGTTGGTTGACCTTTTCTCTCATGTAAAAGCCTTCCGTTATCTCTGTATTCTGATATACCTACAATTTTATGCTGCTTCATCGATAGTAGGATATTTTTCTTAATAAAAGTAAATGTCAATATGCACTTTAACATTTGTTCCTCAG
>NT_181706.1:0-476 GCF_000188095.3 Bombus impatiens | reverse complement strand
TTTTTTTTTACTAAAATTTAACTTTGTTATTGATAGAAAAATAAGATTAGGCCGGAAGTTACTCAAAAGAGCACGGTTAAACAAAAAACATGGTACAAAGAAAAGAAGCGAAATTAATAATATGTATGTACTGATGAAAACAAGAAGGTGTAGCGGCACAAGGCGGTAGAGAAAGATCCAGGGTTGAAGCGCACGTACTGGTCACATGGCCAGCGAAACGATGTCCGATGCCAGGATGTCATAAAGGAAAAGACTAGCACTTTCTAAAGAGCGCAAGAACCTTCGGCAAGGAAAAACAATTCGCCTACTCCGGAAGAAACTTTCTCTTCCAAGAACCTTGGCACCATATAAAAAAGGGAAACAAAGATAGCTCGTGGCAGAGAATGCGAGGCTAGAGTCCGAGTTCGGTCCAGGCAACATAGTAACACTATTACTAACACTAGTACTAACTAGTAACATTAATAAACGCACTGTTA
>NT_181705.1:0-481 GCF_000188095.3 Bombus impatiens | reverse complement strand
GCTCGTTGGTGCTCTCGTCAGCCTCGGTCGAATGTTCCCCATGCGTCCCCGTACTGTGCGGCGTGTCTTGGCTGCTTAGTGCGGCAAGATTCTTCTTTAAAGTATACTCTTTCTAGTTGCTACCTGACCTTGATATGTATCTTGATACGAATATTGATATGTATGTATGAGGGCTGCCCCTCATGACGCATAGGGAGCAGGCAATTTGCTCCCAATTGTTTTCAGTCTTTCACTCACATCCTCAGCAGTTACTGGTGGGAATATCTCGTGCAAGAGAGCTTCAGCGGCTCCACTTACTGGGATTTGGGGGTTGGATGGACCCACATGTCCCCACAAATCACCGTAGGGTCTCTTCACATCTCCTGCCTTCGGCGGCTGTCTGGCGGGTTCCAGGTATGTCAGGTCGTTATTAACAATGCCAACGCCCCGGCCGTGCTGAGTGCACTCGTTCCCGTCAGATCACGAAAGTTAAGCAGCGCCG
>NT_181704.1:0-474 GCF_000188095.3 Bombus impatiens | reverse complement strand
CTTCTTCTTCAGACCCACCAAGATAGCAAGGTCGTCCGCAAATGCAATAGCTCTTAGATTGACACGGTTGTCAAATCTGGTCAACAGGCCATCGTAAACTAAATTCCACGAAAGCGGACCTAGCACAAACCTGTGGGACACCCGCAAAAATTTGTTTAACGATAAGACCACTCAGATTGTCTAGAACTACGAAACGGTCCTTGAGGTAATTCGCGAGAACCCTCGTCAGATTATAGGGCAGCTTCCTGAGCTTCGCCCCTTTCAGGATTATCTCCCACAGCAGGGAATTGAACGCATTTTTAACATCGATGCATATCATGGCGCAGACAATGCCCATCATTCTGCAAGAATCAGCGAAGCTGCAGACCTGCATGATGGCATCGATGGTACTCTTCCCCTTGCGAAACCCAAATTGATTTCGGTGGAACGGGTCCATTCCCAGTTTTTTCTCAATGGCCGACTTGAATGTGTATT
>NT_181703.1:0-464 GCF_000188095.3 Bombus impatiens | reverse complement strand
ACCAAATTGCAATTCAATTCCTTCTTGGGTATACATCTTAGGACATCTCATTACTCCTGCATTATTTATAAGAATGTGAAGCTTCTTGTGTTCTACAATGGAAACAGATAATACAAATTATGCTATAGACCTATTGATTTAGATATAATAAGTTCAGGAAGAATTTCTTCCCAATTTAGTATTCAAAAACAGATGAACACTTTATATATATAACAAAGCTATGTTATTTCATTTCATTTCATACTCTAACATAGGATATGGTATATACCTTTCTTAAATTTCTCTGCAAAATCCCTAATACTTTTTTGAGATGCTAGATCACATGGTCTACAATAAACATATTTATTCCTACTTTCTACTACTATGTCACGGCGTGTCTAAAAAAATGATCATTAATTTTATATCTCACATTTTAATATTACTCTTAATATGATATAAATCATTTTTTTAAAATACATTTTCAC
>NT_181702.1:0-476 GCF_000188095.3 Bombus impatiens | reverse complement strand
TCCGCCTCCGCCTACAATCCGCGGCAGTGCTGACGGCAGCGATGGCATGCGGAGAGATGAAGTAAAGATCGTACCGGTCGACAAGCAAGCATCCGCGAAGGACTCGAATCCGATCAGGAAGGGGAGGATGTCGCATACCTGCGAAGGAGGGTGCTCTTTCTAGAGAGAGAGGTCAGCCATCTCCAAGAGACGGTGGAACGGCCGACCAACGAACGTACGGAGAAGGCATCCAAAGTTGATAATAACGACGGCGAAGGACAAGAGGTGGGGATCACCTCTAAGAGGGGAACGAAAGAAAATGCTCCCCGAGCTCTAATAGGAACGGTTATGGGTCCCCCTTCACCACCTCCTCCACATCCCTGGTCAGCGACGCGCCGTCCCCGCTGCCCCAACAGGTCGGGGAGCAACACACAGATCAAGGGAACGGACAGGTTCGGTGGTCCAGGACCTCGAGATCCACTATAGGATCTCAAGAA
>NT_181701.1:0-467 GCF_000188095.3 Bombus impatiens | reverse complement strand
CCTATACAGTGTCTGTAAAAAGCATTCGCAAGCCATTTTATATATTATTGCAGCACTGATTTTGTTACTAATTAATTAGATCCAAGTTTATCATGTATCATTTAGCAACACTTTTATCTGCCTACAAAAATTCGATACTGTGAAAATGAAACGCAGAGCTTGATAAAAGAAACAATTGAATATACTTTTCGTAGCCACTGTAAATTTCTCATAAATGCATACACATTTCACAGTCACATAATGACATGCGCAACGTTTCTTAATTGCTGGAACAAAAACACTTGGTTTTGCAGCCTCTACATATACAAAACCTATTCTGCCAATTCTGTTACGTTTGAAAGTTTCGATTCCCCTTGAAATGAGACCTCAATAAAGCCTGCACCATCTTTCAATGGTTAAGAGACAAAAGTAAGAACCAGGAACCAAAACAAATCTCATTGTCCTTTTCAATCGTTCGTAGCCCAGTT
>NT_181700.1:0-472 GCF_000188095.3 Bombus impatiens | reverse complement strand
TTGATAAGGTATAATTGAGTTTCGATTGATAGCCAAAGTTACAGTGTCTAGTACGCGACGTAAGCTTAGATGATTTCGGTTCAAAAAATCCACAAAGACTGACTTTCTGTGAAGATGATGCTGCGGAGAAAAGCTTGCAGTGGGTGGGTCTAATGACACGAAAAGATCTGATTTGTTAGGGACCAGTTTTTGTTGGGAGAGTGAGGGAAGGACTTCGCTGTCAATTGGCTAATTTTCTAGGTTCGCGGTGAGGAAGGGTGCTAACCGCCCCCGAAAGAGAGTTGCTAGTGGGAAGCATCATACGTGAGAAAACTAACCGTCCTGTAGTAAACAATAAACTTTTAGAACACGATTTTGAAAAAAGATATTTGTTTGGTCTGAAGGACCTTAACTATAATAGTGACAAGATTTATGGCGAGTCTTTAAGACTATTGAGAGTACGCGGTAAGGATGTCTAGTGGACATCTGGTTG
>NT_181699.1:0-468 GCF_000188095.3 Bombus impatiens | reverse complement strand
TTAACGTTCTTCATCGTTCTTAATCTGTTGTTTTATTTGCAGTTTCGTTAAGAAAGATCTGTCTCTTCGTATTTCACGCATAGCACCTTTCATTTCTATTTTATTCTTGTACAACAATTTTTCTCTTTCACCTTTCTTCCTAGACAGTCTTCTGTTTCTTACCGTCATATTTGTATAGAATATACGAATCTAATATAAGAGTAAGTATAAAAAGATCCTTCAAAATATCTATTTCATTTTTAATACGACATCCAAGTAGTATTTCAGACATAAATATTGCACAAGTGATAGTTACAGGATGTCTGAAATCAGACGTTGGAAATATCAAAGAGATCAATTTGAAGAAAATAAGCTGAAAGAAAATGATGTTTATTAGAAGATTATGATTAATGCTGTTGAAAATATATTTTTAATATAATTATACGTTGAACATACTATATCTAAACCAGGGTAATTCTTCTTATTTTT
>NT_181695.1:0-465 GCF_000188095.3 Bombus impatiens | reverse complement strand
GTTAAAAGCTACTATAAAGCCTTGGATTCCAACGCCGGAACAATTGGGTGTACCGTATACTGATCTGCATTGTGGAACTACGGTATGATTTTTGGTTTTAATTTAAATAAAGATAGTTATTATTTTACTATTATTTTATTTATTTTACTATTGCTTTTGGTGAAAGTATCATTTCTTTATTAAAACTACTTTTTCAGGTATGCCTTACTGCTTATCATAGTCATATAGTTATGTACGTTCGTCCCTTAGATATTCTAGGTTTGGCACGCTATAACTTTATTATGGAAACTGTTGCAAAATGCGCTGAAATATGTATGTAATATGGTTGATAACATTTGATAAGAATTAAACTAACTTTGTATAAACTAGTATAAAACAAAAATAACATTTTTCTTTCTTTTTTAAAGCTGAATTTTTGGAAAATCCACATATTGGGCAACTGGCATTAGCACAGCGTGGTGATGG
>NT_181694.1:0-465 GCF_000188095.3 Bombus impatiens | reverse complement strand
GTTCACGACACAGTTATGGTGCGTTGTGATACTAGAGACAGACTTCCACCGCGAGAACACTGTTGAAATAGCGAACACAGGGCAGGACGGAAAGAAGATAAATACTCGCGACGAAATTCGTGGCTCGGCGTAACGCTGTGTACTCTGAGCGGCGTTTGCAAGAGTTCGCGAACGCAATCACGTGTTTCTCGGTAGCTAAGCAGCATTTCTTGAAAAGGGGTGATTTAATGACGTGAAAGGAGAAGGCTCCGTCTTTCTTCCTCTGTAGGAATGAGATGTTGAAAAGTGACGCCAGCTAGTCTGATGCAGTTTAGTCCCGATCGATCCGATCGATCGATAATCCGTTGATCCAACTGATCGAACGACTGGGCGGTGGTAGTTGCAAAGGGTGAGTAATGGGCGCCTGTCACACACTATGGACGGAAGAGTTGGGAAAATGATTTTAAGGATTACTAGATTTAGCTT
>NT_181693.1:0-462 GCF_000188095.3 Bombus impatiens | reverse complement strand
GATTTAGAATGAAGAGTTACTTAAATATCTTTCGCCCCTATCTGATAACTTCATGGGAAATAAATAAAATATATACTTGCTTAAGGATTTTCATATCAATATATGTCTCCTTTGTGTTTCAGAGCAGTTATATGGCTGAATGGATGTAACTACACAATATTGCATATGTAAGTAGTAATTTCTTTCGTCTGCGTGAAATGTCATATGGTTGTAAAATTAATTACGCAATAACGTAAACATATTTTGAGTGAATTAAATAAAATCGTAAATTCAGGAAAAGATATATGGACGTTTAGAAGATATAGAATTACATTGAATTTGTTATACATTAATCTGTATACCTTCTAAAATTACGACAACATTATATCTTTTTTATAGAATGTAAAATGTTCAGAATATTTTGGTTTGGGATAAAAATTTATGATGAGTTTATAGTTCAACCGATTTAGAATGAAGAGTTAC
>NT_181692.1:0-461 GCF_000188095.3 Bombus impatiens | reverse complement strand
CTATTTACACCCGTGAACCATAACACGTCCTTAAACTTAGCCGTTCTTTATTTGGCCCTCAGTAGAACGGGCTGGGCACTGGGTATAGCCTGGCTGGTAGTTGTATGCACTACGAACCATGCTGGTAATTTGATATTTTTCATGTCATTCAGTAATGCGTTAATGGCATTCTTCTTATTGTAAATTACACCCAAATATATTTGATACGTTTGCAGGTATCGTGAAAAAAATCTTATCGCTAGATATTTTTGTTGTTTTGAGTAAATTGACGTATGGTGCTTATCTTCTAAATCCTATTCTTATACTTTCGGCTTTTTCTTCAAGTTATTATCCTTTCTACGCTGATAACGTCACCATTGTAAGTATAATGAAACTATTTCATTTGGACAATTTCGATGTAATATTACTATTGTATTATGAAATAGCAATTCTGTTTTCCAGGTTACCCTGTTCGTTACAAT
>NT_181691.1:0-463 GCF_000188095.3 Bombus impatiens | reverse complement strand
CTGCTTCTCATGAGGCTGCACAGGGTGACTGGCATCAGAACCGTCAGGGGATACCGAACGGTGTCCCACGCGTCGGCGACCGTTCTTGCCGCGTCTCCCCTGTGGGAACTTCGGGCGTTGGTGTTCAAGAAACGGTACGCCCGCACGAGAGTGTGGAACCTGGGAGGAGAGGCCTCGGCCATGCAGGCGGTCCGAGAGGACCTAGGCACCGCCGAGGAGGATGCGCGGTACCAGTGGCGTTTCCAGCTGATCAGCGAGGAAGGCGAACACGTGGAGGTCGTCTTCTCACTTCGGGAGACATGGAGAAGACGCCGCGGCCTTCCGCTCATCTACAGGATGACGATCGGAAGAAGATCGGGCGCGAGGAGACAGACACCTGACACCACTGCGGTGAGGTCAGGGACATGGCGCAGCACACGCTGGAATTATGTCCGGCGTGGGAGCTGCCACGCTACACCCTGCG
>NT_181690.1:0-459 GCF_000188095.3 Bombus impatiens | reverse complement strand
AAGGATGTACTTACTCTTAATAGGTGTGTACCCCTATGAGGTAAGACTTGAGCGAAGTGCGGTGATGTGCGAAGAAGGTTTCGATTTTAGGAGGTAGAACAGAATATCCTGAGAAGTGGAGTTTTATATTAAATTATATTAAATTTATATTAATTTTATAATAGTAATATTATTATTATGGCAATAAACATTGTGCAGTACGATAGAGTTTAGTATTTTTTACCTATTTAACAGCAGATAGTTTATTGTAATTGACTATAAAGTTTATATGATTAATTGTTTACTAATATCAACTAGAGAAGGAGGTTTTTAACTCTCCATATATCTATCAATGTTTATGTGTTTTAATTATTATAATACTTGGTTGTAAGCATATATGAAGGAGGCACTTATTTGCTTTTACTACTTGTACTTACTTGAGAGGTAAGCCTTGGCTTGCGTAGTGTTTAGGGAACGAGG
>NT_181688.1:0-463 GCF_000188095.3 Bombus impatiens | reverse complement strand
GTCACGATTTTAATTGCTCTTCTTCTTGAACACGTAGAATTTCCTTTAAATCAAAATAAATATTGTATAAATAAATATCGTAACATTGTATAAAGATTTTTTAGGTAGATATTCTCTTCAGTGCTTTTTATTAGTTCGAACATTAGGATCCAAACGTGACGATTTTAATTGCTCTTCTTTCGAACACGTAGAATTTCCTTTGAATCAAAATAAATATTGTATAAATAAATATCGTAACATTGCATAAAGATTTTTTAGATAGATATTTTCTTCAGTGCTTTTTTATTAGTTCGAACATTAGGATCCAAGCGTCACGATTTTAATTGCTCTTCTTTCGAACACGTAGAATTTCTTTTGAACCAAAATAAATATTGTGTAAATAAATAAATATCGTAACATTGTATAAAGATTCGTTAGATGGATATTCTCTTCGGTTCTTTTTATTAGTTTAAACATTAGGACT
>NT_181687.1:0-462 GCF_000188095.3 Bombus impatiens | reverse complement strand
ATTTATTATTAGTTATTAACTACTTAGTGATATGATTTTTAGTATTCCTTAGGCATTACTGGTTATTATTTAATTATTAATCGTTCACGTAACTGATTGTTTTATTGATTAGTGATTATTATTAGTATGATTATGGGAGGCTTGGTTGACGATTTGGCGAGTTTTTGGTCTACGAGTGGTTATATTTGGACGGTTTTGAGTAAGGTTGTTGACGACTATGGCTATTTCCACGGACTTGAACACAAATTAACAATATGGATAAGTTGAATAAATAGAAAACAAATACGGCGCAGGGGGTTTCGGAGCCTCCAGGCCCCGTCGGTGATTTGAGTAGTGTCCCAGGCTCGACCCGACGGTCATCATACGACTGGACGAACGACGGGAGGAAGGTCGGTCCCAGGGCCTCCTCTCGTTCGGTAAATGCGACCGGGGACCATAATAGCTGCAAGGAGAGCGACGGTG
>NT_181686.1:0-458 GCF_000188095.3 Bombus impatiens | reverse complement strand
TATTGCGATATTCACATACATACACATGAAATAAAACCCTACATCCTGTTTATATCTAACTTGAATAGAAACCTACCTACTACTTATTATGTGAAATAATATTTTATTCAGCATGAATATTACATTTAGTCTCTATTTCGTTGATTGTATCATATATTTTAACGCCGACTGGTCAAAAAACGACAAGGTTTGTGAGTAAACAACTTGAGAATCAAAGTGAGCCTTTAGAACTAACGAAGGATTCTTAGAAAAGTTTTACTTTAGAATTATTTTATTTTAAAATATATTTATTTTCTATCATCATTGTTTATTTCTCAGTAGACTTTTCAATGGTAAATTATTATTGTTAACGAATAACTATCTCGTAATATTTGTATGTTGGAGAATGAAAAATGTTTTTGTCATTATAATTGTGGCGGATCGGTATCAATAGGACGCCGACAGGTCGAGGCACCAAC
>NT_181685.1:0-461 GCF_000188095.3 Bombus impatiens | reverse complement strand
CGAATACGGCGGGCCAACTGAATGTCTTTTGGCATAATGGTAACACGTTTAGCATGGATTGCGCACAGGTTGGTATCTTCGAAAAGACCAACGAGGTAAGCTTCGCTAGCTTCTTGCAAAGCCATGACGGCGGAGCTCTGGAATCTCAAATCGGTCTTGAAATCTTGAGCGATCTCACGAACCAGACGTTGGAATGGTAACTTCCTGATCAGCAGTTCGGTGCTCTTTTGGTATCTTCGGATTTCACGAAGAGCGACAGTTCCAGGCCTGTAGCGATGAGGCTTCTTCACTCCACCGGTAGCCGGGGCACTCTTACGAGCAGCCTTGGTGGCCAATTGCTTACGTGGAGCCTTTCCACCAGTCGATTTACGAGCAGTCTGCTTGGTACGAGCCATTCTTTCAAACAGTCGGAAAATACAGCGATACGTTCACCGTTATGACAAAATGTAGAATACGCTCCG
>NT_181684.1:0-461 GCF_000188095.3 Bombus impatiens | reverse complement strand
TAGCGAACAGGTTGGCTTTTTCTTTAGGGCTACGTGCCCATCCGCCTCGCGGGCAGCGAATTGGAGGGGTCACGTAGTTGGCGATCGAAGAGTTGTGATGATAAAAAACAACCAAAAGAAAAGAAAGGTGCTAGTATTGCAAAGAGAGAAGCCAAACATAGAGGCAGACCGAGGAGATCGGATAAAGTTGAAGTTAAAAAAGATGAAGATACAAGAAAGATCTTACAAAATGAAAAGAGTGGATTAGAAGAATAAGGAAAAGTCGAAGAAAAACAAAAGAAGAAACTGCAGAGACAGAAGTCAGGCCAAAAAGTATATTAAATAATAAGTGCGATTTACTTGATACCGAAAAAGCTATTGACATTAATGATACTGTTCAAAATATTAAATTTACCGAAGGTAGAAGCCACACTGAAAATGATATGGAAGATGTAGTAGAAGATTCACAAGAATTATCTAAT
>NT_181683.1:0-460 GCF_000188095.3 Bombus impatiens | reverse complement strand
CTCTCTCTCTCTCTCTCTCTCTCTTTCTCTCTCTCTCTTTCTCCTTCGTGTACATTGCATTAGCCTGTAAACCGAATAAGGGCGAAAAGAAACGAATTGCATCCGCGATCTCGCTCGTAGCGTCTCGGCGGATAATGTTAATCGATAATTCTGTAACGAACACACGAGAAAAAGAAAAGAGGGAAGACAGTGCTATCTATAGTCCCCGAGTAGTCCTCGCCCGTTTCCTACTTTCGTTATCGCGCCGGTGCCTACGTGTACGACTGCGTTTCTGCGTGTACTAATCGCGTCTATCTATTTTTTGGACCAATTCGAAGATATAGTAGATCCATCCTGATCGAATAAAAATTAATTTTAAAATTAAAAAGACAGATCACGTAAAGATCTACTCTTTATGGGAGAAATCACGTTTGACTTAGTCGAAATTTCTTACATGAACTGTTAGAAAAAAAAAAAAAAA
>NT_181682.1:0-460 GCF_000188095.3 Bombus impatiens | reverse complement strand
ATTGCTTGATTTTTTTATAAAATTTTTATAAGAATGCATGTATTTATACGCAAATGATTTCTGAGCTGTGAGCAATTCATCTGCTCACTGACTATGAACATTTTTCCACTGCAATGACAATATTATAATGACAGAAACCTCTATCATCCTTCGCCAAACAAAAGTTACGAGATAGTTGTTCGTTGATAATAATAATTTACCACTGAAAAATCTACTGAGAAATAAACAATGATGATAGAAATTTATTTATAAAATAGATTTATTTTAAAATAAATATATTCTAAAATAAAATAGTTCTAAAGTAAAACTTTTCTATGAATCCTTCATTAGTTTTAAAGGCTGACTTTGGTTCTCAAGTTCGCTCACAAACCTTGTTGTTCTTTGACCAGTCGGCGTTAGAATAAATAATACAATCAACGAGATAGAAACTAGATGTCACATTCATGCTGGATAAAATATT
>NT_181681.1:0-455 GCF_000188095.3 Bombus impatiens | reverse complement strand
CCCCCTTTCCGCTTGTACCACCAGTTACCAACCACACTGTATATTCAGAAATATTTAGACACGTAGCGCAGTGACTATAATAGCCTTTTACATACAATGAAAGTACAAAGTTGGGTGACTATAGTCACCTCTGTAGTATATCACGAATCGTCCGTATTAAATGATTACTGTCATCTTCGTTATACAGCAACCACTGGACACCGAACGACTATAACGATATTTTTATGCAGCGAAAGCACGCGGTTGAACGACGATAGTCAGCTCCGATATATTACGAATCGACTGCGTTAAATGATTACGATCATCTTTATTATACAAGACACACTCGAGACTGAATGCCTTTAATCATCTTTTTATGCAGTGAAAGCACCTGGTTGAATAAGAATAGTCAGCTCCGCTATAATACGAATCGACTGTGTTAAATGATTACGGTCATCTTTATTATACAAGATACA
>NT_181680.1:0-456 GCF_000188095.3 Bombus impatiens | reverse complement strand
TCATGTGCCGCTACATTTCCATCATTGCGAGAAATCTCTCGTTAAGGATAAAGTAAACAACGTCATATGTCAATTGTACGAAGCATTGCAACATTGCTGTTGCATTTATCTGCGACTTAGACCAACTAATAAGAAAGTTTCGAACGAACTGAATTTTGGAACACAGAAATCCCAAAACTCGTATTTCACATATTCCTATCGCCAAAATTACACGGTTTTTGCATTTAATGATGGATTTCCTTTTTTGGATTATCTTTATTCCCTACATTAAAAAAACACATTACAAGGGACTACAGTGAAAAAGCTTTCGCTGTGAATCGCGATAGAGATCTGAAGGTCACTTTTGAAATTACTCAACAGATGTTAGCCTCTGACTCATATAGACAAAAACTATCTACAGTGGGTAATCTTTTTTCCGGAACGATCGCTGAAGATGCACTGTGATGCGTCAAACAG
>NT_181679.1:0-457 GCF_000188095.3 Bombus impatiens | reverse complement strand
GGACCTCACTCACGTGCCCAGGTGCTACTTGGGTGAGAGAAAGGCAACGGGTACGATGACCATTGACAAATTTATAACAATTTCTAAGCGACTGACGATGCGTTAGTGTATCGTGAACGATGTACTTTCCACATTGTGCGTGTGGTTAGGCTGTGGAATTGCGTCGTTTTAGCTATTATTCCGTTCATTATAAATTTAAAGATGATAATGATAATTACTGGTACCAAATTTCGTACCACCTATCGTTTCTTTGAATTATGAATATTTATACGAATTACAATCAACAAGTCACAGGACTTACTTTTATCGTGTTGTTAGTAATGGTCGCTAACTTTCGTCAGTCGATTTCAGCAAAATGGTACGTACATTAGAGTGTGCAAGTTGTGTGTCAAACTCGGGTGTCGGAGGTGTCCCGGGACGTCCTCTCTAGTGTAGGTTCTTGCGCCCGAGTGGTATG
>NT_181678.1:0-456 GCF_000188095.3 Bombus impatiens | reverse complement strand
AGTTATAAAAGGACTATACGTAAATAAATTAAAAATAACACCCAGTTCTGAGCTTATCTCCGATCATACATCGATAATAATAGAATACACAAGCAGACCAATACTTTACAGCAATCCAGAGTCGCTTTGCAATATAACGACCAAATGGCAAACGTTTAAAGAACTAATTGAGAGCAAAATCAACTGCAATGTTCCAACAAAAACATTCGACAACATCGAACAGACAGTAGCAATATTGACAGAAATTATATAAGAAGCAGCGTGGACAACTACCATTTATGAACCAAACAACAAGCAAACAAAAATAATTCCAACAGACATCTTTGACAAAACCAGAGAAAAAGAAAAGCGAGAGCAAAATGGCAAAAACATAGAACAGATAAAAACAAAAAATACCTAAACAAACTCGCAAAGGAAATAAAAAGTAAAATAAAAGATCATAATAATAACGAATTC
>NT_181677.1:0-458 GCF_000188095.3 Bombus impatiens | reverse complement strand
AGTTTTAGTCCCTTTCGATTATTTTATTAGAATCATCTTGTCAATAAGATACCTGAAATAAAATAGTTGTTACGATGTTTAGAGGGTGAAGCAAATCTCTGCTGAGTTCAATTTTCTTGATTACATTTACAAAAGTATGAATTTTCATAAAAATTCGCAGTCTCGTAGAAATGTAAACCCGGCTGAATAACATCGATATGCAAATGAGGTCAATCCTTATGAAAACATAGGAAGAAAATATAGAATCTTCGTTTTCGATAAAATCAAATTCAAAAATGTATCAAATATATATACTTGAATATTGTTAATTCCGGATTGGACGGGTGTAAATAATCGACAAGAAGTTATATAACATGTGAAAATGAGTCAAAAATGAAAAAAATACAATTTCTTCAAAAGACGCATCGCTTATGAGATAAATAAATTCGGAAGTTTATCGTACTCGTATACTAGGACAA
>NT_181675.1:0-458 GCF_000188095.3 Bombus impatiens | reverse complement strand
ATTTCCATTTTCGTTGTATCGTGTGTTCGTTTTGGATATTCGAATTGCCCCTCGCGTTTTTTTTATATTGCTGTTTTCCGTTTTTTCGTTACGGCACGTGCGTAGCTCGGGACGTGACACCCTCCCCCCTCTCTTGGGGTTCAAATTTCCGAAGGAAATTTGACTGATCGCATCCCTGAGCTCGTTCGGAGCGGATGTAGTGACTGTTGGTAGTTCCTTTACTGTACCGGTCGGTGTGATTGATATTCCTCGTAATCCTTATAATATAGAATTCATCAATCGTTGGAACGCGCTGGTGCGTTTTTCCATATATATCTGTTCCCTCCAGCGTCTCGCCTGGAAGATGAAATCTTGATTTTTCTGTATCAGTGCTTCAACGTTTCTTCTTTTTTCTATGTTTAAATGTTCCAGTCGCAACAATTCCATTATTTTGTCGAACCTTGTTTCTTTAGATACTG
>NT_181674.1:0-457 GCF_000188095.3 Bombus impatiens | reverse complement strand
AACGCGTCTGCTAAGAAATCAGAAGTACAAGAATCACTAGTAGGATACATAAACAAAGCAGAGGTTCGCGGGCGTAGCAAATTATCAAAAATAGCGTATCACAATGGACGCGAATGTATAAATGGAAGAATAATATATTGGGCAAAAGTTAAGGGGACAAAGTTTGATCGTATTGTGCTGTATACTCCGCGCGGGTGAACAGGGGGTGAACGAAAAAGACAGAAGCATTACTATCTGATTCAAAATTGAACAAAGAAATATGGAGGTAGGCATTATATACAGCAACGTACTTACAGAATAGGTTCTGTTGCAGTGCGGTAACTCGTTCGCGCGATCTATCACTCGACTACGACATACGGATGGATTATCTAATTAATCTGAAAATTGCAAGAGTAGTGATGTGGTCTACGTAATGGGATATTCCCTTTCCGGAAAATGTAAGAGACAATAAGCTAAC
>NT_181673.1:0-415 GCF_000188095.3 Bombus impatiens | reverse complement strand
ACTTGAAATCATACCATAGAAATAAAACTTTCTATTATCTTAAAAATTATTTTAAATTTGATATTATTTACAAAACCTTTTCTTACTAATAATATTCTAATTTCAAAAATTAATATTTATATATATATATTTATACTATAATTTTAATAAATTTTTAATTATTTAATAAAAATTTAATACAAAATTATCCTTAATAAATTATATGTATATATATTAATAAAAATAATATAATTATAAAATTAAAAATAAAAATATTTAACTACCCAATTTATTCAATATAAATAAATTAATAAAACCCATAATTAAAAATATAATTATATTAAAATTTTAAATAATAAAATGAAATATAAAATATAAATTTAATTAATGTCTAAATTTAATGGACTAATTTGCTAATATAATTAAATTTATTAAT
>NT_181672.1:0-420 GCF_000188095.3 Bombus impatiens | reverse complement strand
CGGATGACGTGAAAAAAACGGAAATGGCAACACCGCTCGGACTTTTCGAAGCGACCAATATGATGTTTGGGCTTCGAAACGCCACGCAAACGTGTCAGCGATTCATCGGCGCCAACCAACATCGCGAACATTATTCAATCGCCTCAATGATTACGGTGTAGATCGTTTAACCCCTCGAAATGCAAATTCGGCGCGCGCTAAATCACGTTCCTCCGCTACACCGTGAACGCCGACGGAATCAAGTCGTCGACCGAACGTGTCGAAGCGATCATCAAAATCCCGAAGCCCGCGAACGTTAAACAATTACGCAGGTACCACGGTATGATTAACTTCTACCGACGTTTCATACCGGGGGCCGCAAAAATTTTGCAACCGCTTAACGACCTGTTAAAACGCGCGAAAACGGGCAACGCGCCCATC
>NT_181671.1:0-455 GCF_000188095.3 Bombus impatiens | reverse complement strand
GTTACACAGACAATCTCTGCGCCACTATTCCCTTCGTCCCGCCAACTTTTTGTCGCCTGCCACAGCGATAATGAGCTGTCTATCACATTGAGGGTGTTGCCTACCGTGCCTAATACCTTAAGGCATGTCATATAATTGTTGAGTTTCCCCGCGCGCTCTAAAAATAGTGACGTCGATTTCTTGGTTAGCCCCAGCGATATTAAGTTGGTGGCGGTGATGATGGTGTCGATGCTGTTTACCACGAGTGCGCCATAGCTGACCGCGGTTCGCCATTTCATTAGCGTTCTTAGCGCTGGGTCTTTTAGGTGATCGAGCTCTTTTTGGAGGCTTCTTAGGCTATTTATCTGAAAATATAAACTGATGCCGCCAAGGATAAAACTGGCTGAGCGGTCTACCAGATTTATATAGCGTTCATGATTAGGTAAGATTTTCGATAAGTGTTTAATTTCGTTTTC
>NT_181670.1:0-454 GCF_000188095.3 Bombus impatiens | reverse complement strand
TTTTTAATTTATAAACGTATAAATATAAAATAGTTACAGAGACTTCACAAGACAACTTTCTAATACATAAACTTTATTCTTCACTCAACACTTGCAACCAATTAATATTTGGTAGATACAATCACGTGCCATATGAACTCTAACACTGTACCGCGTACACTCTACCGCGTTTCCGGTACGAAATACATAACATACCGAACTGTATCATAATGAACTATATGCTGCTTGTTAACTGGCTACGCTTCAGAATTCTAAGCGGATCCTGCGTATAATCACTAGGCAAAACCCTGCGGCAATTATATTTCAATTTTAAGACTAATTAAATAAACATTTAATAACGATTTTAATATCCTGGGAATTATCAGTATTATATGGCGTATTTTTATATAGATGTCATATGCCAAAATATATAAAATACGTATACGCAAAATATACTCACAATATGTATATTAGT
>NT_181669.1:0-449 GCF_000188095.3 Bombus impatiens | reverse complement strand
GACTTATCCAAAAAAACATTTGATAACATCTCGGACGAGACATTTTGGCACGGATAAGACAAACTGACTGTTTAATTAAGTATTTTCGAATTCGTGAGGATGGTTGATTTAATGACACTGGTCATTCTCCTTTCACAAGTGATGAGACCACTGCTCCGGGCATCTGGCTTGCGCAGCGACTCGAAAAATTCATGTCGAAATGAGGGAAATGTGAGGGAAAGAGAGAAGAGAGAAGAGTCACAAGTTGCTGGTCATCGCAGGAAACTGTTAATTTCTTACGCGATAAAATACGTATTCAATGACTTCATAACGTTATTATTGTTAGGAGGGACAGAATTTTATGGGATCAATTATAAAAAGTTGCAAAAGCGTATTTATGTAAATGAATAATAATATAAATATAGAATATAACACAAAGCATACGAAGAAATTCTGCCTCGGTGTATTGA
>NT_181668.1:0-446 GCF_000188095.3 Bombus impatiens | reverse complement strand
ATTGCAAGGAAAAGGGACGTCTATTGGAACTTCCTTTTGAAATTTATATTTATTCCGTAATTGGGACATTCGATCGCCATTTCTTGTGCCTACAAAATAGTTATTTTAAAACAATTTACAAAAATACTTCATCTGTGATGAAACATTGCACGCGATATGTCATAATTCCGATCAAGTAATTACAACGAAGGATTTCAGAACTTTTACAAAAGTTATCGAATTCGTTCTTAATTTTAGATATACAGATGTATGTCTTCACTTCTTAAATTTAACGTGCATATTTTAATCGTCTAGAGTTTTAATAGTATGTGAAAACTTTCGTGAGCTATTGTATATTTTCAAGATTTATGCTATAAAGTAAAGACGTTCAGTGGCGAGGTATCAACTTTTCCCACGCAGCCCGTCACTAACTTAACCAAAACCCAATTTCCATCTGAAATCACAAT
>NT_181667.1:0-454 GCF_000188095.3 Bombus impatiens | reverse complement strand
CCGAACCCCACCGGGAGGCGCGGCGGACCCAGCGCGCTTCGCCAACGGCACATATTGCAATCTAATCGAAGATTATCAAAATATCGTAAAACGTTAATGCTTAATGGAATTATATGTATATCAAACTTGTCACTAAATTAAGATACAATCATTACAATTATTGATGTTACAATTAGAAATGTATATTTTTTTGCATTTTTAATTTCGCGCCACCTTCGAATAGGTAGGAATATATTTAATGTGCTATGTTTAGTAAGTAAATGAGTAATCTTAGTCGTTAATGAATAAAGTATAGATAAAATATTTTGTACTTTTTAGCGCATTTCAAAATCAGTAATATCTGTCGGAGGTGGAAGGACACCGGACCTTTCCCTGGAACTCCGGGAAAATCTGTAAAATCGTAATTGAAGTTTACAGTTGTAATTAAACAATTTGCCGTCATTCTGCCCAATTG
>NT_181666.1:0-445 GCF_000188095.3 Bombus impatiens | reverse complement strand
AGGCTTGTACGATCATTTAACGAGTGTTCGTGGAATTGTGTTCCATTCGCTTGAAATATAGCGTTTAATGCTGTCGATTAAAATAATTGATTGGAAATTAATAAATGCAAATTATATCTTACATTTAAATATTTTATATCCGCAAATAATTAATCCTTGCATCAGTTGTTATTAAAGGATCGTAATACATAAATTAAAATGAAGAGAAATAAGTGTAATTTTTTGTGTACATGTATTGATATTCACTCAATGTAACAATTCATAATACTTGGAAATGTTTGAGTTTTTTGCATATATGATAAATTTTCTCTCTTTGCTCGTTAATATGCAAGCGACGTGGTAATCGTCCGAGAAGAAAATGTGCTACGTAAAAATGATATTTGAAATATAAATTTCTAGCTACGACTTATTTACGTGTGCAAGTCAGATTAAATCATCTTTTCCA
>NT_181665.1:0-445 GCF_000188095.3 Bombus impatiens | reverse complement strand
TTTCTATTTCCTCTGTATCTTCCCGCTACAATTATCCTCAGCTTCTCATATCTTCTTCGTCTTCGCTTCTCCTCTCCCCCAAAATTATCTTCTTCATTTTTCTACATATTCAACTCGCTATTTCCTCTTCTCTTGTCCTTCTAACATCCTCCCACCTGCCTCAAACACTTCAATTTCTATTACTTTCTCTATTTCCCCTGCATCTTCCCGCTACGATTATCCCCAGCTTCTCATATCTTCTTCGTCTTCGCTTCGCCTCTCTTCCACATTCCCAAATCTTCATTATCTTCATTTTTCTACGCATTCAACTCGCCATTTCCTCTTCTCTGGTCCTTCTAACGTTCTCCCACCTCCCTTAAACAATTTAACTTGCTCTCTCGTTCTCCCTCGATCTCTTCTTCTCTCTTCTACATTTCCAACTATTTCTCTTCTCCCATTTCTATTA
>NT_181664.1:0-441 GCF_000188095.3 Bombus impatiens | reverse complement strand
AGCGATTTTCATACTGTCTCTAGCGAATCCGTTAGTACGAGCGTCACACCGAAGAGTTTCTGTATATTTATTTATTAATTACTTTAAATACACTTGATGGTTTTAACATAGAGTTATCTTGTCATTTAAATAAACACTCCGCCAACCATCCTCTATATTAGTGACTCCGACGTGATAAACGGTGAAAGAGGTGCCGCATTCGATAGCATAGACACGGTAAACACAACGCTCCGCGTACCACCGTTCTGGCCACACGATGTTATGCTGTTATTCGCGATGCTGGAAGTGAATTTCGGAATTGTCCGGATTAAGAGCGATAAGAAGAAGTTTCAGATTGCTGTCGCGAATATCGTCGCTCCGCACGTGCAGCTATTCCGGGACATACTGCTTTCCCGCCAGAGACTGGGCACCCCCAGAGAAACCTTACCACTCCCTCGACTT
>NT_181663.1:0-441 GCF_000188095.3 Bombus impatiens | reverse complement strand
TAAATAATAATAGTTATAGTAATTATATATTACAGTAATTATAAAATAAAATAAAGAAAATAAATAGAACAATTCAAAAATAAGATAAATGTAAATAAGTGTTCCAAGTATATAGAGTCATATGTGCATCTATTACAAATAATTTAAGTTTTGTTACTATTTCTGATTCATATTAATATATACTGCATAATATCTCAAAGTTGGTATTAAGTAGTCTCTGGTTATTATCATAAAACCATTATACATATTGAATCGATCTCTGTACGCACGACTACATCTTAGATGCATCTTATTGTTAATTACGTTTTACATCCTATATATATAAACAAATCATCATGCTTTCTAATTGTTAATTCAAACAATAAAGCAGATAATTAAGTTAAAAATTGTAGCGGCCCGTGGCCGTAAAAATGCCCGTAGAAAGGTCCAGGGTCCACTTGG
>NT_181662.1:0-441 GCF_000188095.3 Bombus impatiens | reverse complement strand
CTGGGTCATCCGAAAGGATAGCGGAGGCTCTCCGCGGCCATTCCAAAAAAATTCGGTAAGTGCCGCCGAAAGGCGACAGTGCCTTACCTTATATATGTGTTCCATCCTTGTCCAGGGGAATGCTAAACGTCTCTCTTTTCATACTGTAGAAAAAACAATTTTTTTTTTTACGTGGAGGAAATCTTCATAGACACCATACACCACCACCCCCTGTGGGCCGGAAACACAGGGCGGTGGAAGGTAGTGGCCCCCCTGCTCTGTGCTTAATAAACCAAGCACACCTCTACCAAGCACTCCCAGAAAGTACACCTACAACACAGCGCAAGGGAGATGGGGTAAGGGTGTGGTCTGGGCGCTTGGCCTGTTGTATATTACTTTCAAGAGAGATTTTGGCTTTACCATCCTTTTGCAAATATATTTTGCAGGCCGAGGATTCGAACT
>NT_181661.1:0-435 GCF_000188095.3 Bombus impatiens | reverse complement strand
GCAATTGTATCAAATATGTTTAATGTTGCAGAGAGCAATGGAATTAAATCCAAAAGAACCAACACTTATGTACATGCTTGGTACTTGGTGCTATCAAGTTGCTGATTTAACATGGTATCAAAGAAAAATTGCATCTGTAATATTTGGAGAACCGCCATCTTCATCATTCGAGGAAGCTCTAAAATATTTTGAAACTGCAGAGGAAATTGATCCCAATTTCTATAGTCAAAATTTATTAATGTTGGGAAAAACCTACTTAAAATTGAATCAAAAAGAGCTAGCTACGAAATATTTAAAAATGGCCCTTGAATATCCTGCAAAGAACGAAGATGATCGAGATGCTAAACAGGAAGCACATAAGTTGTTAAAGAAATTTTAACAAACTTGACAGAAGTTATAATCTATTATATGATAAATTGGAATTGGAGGGATAGA
>NT_181660.1:0-439 GCF_000188095.3 Bombus impatiens | reverse complement strand
AATCAGATTCCCTCTGGGAGCGTAGGTTCGAGTCCTACCGACTGCGAAAAATGTTGAAATTTATTTTTTATCATTCTTCTCATGTTTAAAAATTTCTGATAATTTTTTGTATCAATATATAACTCTTCATTCATTATGTGTCAACATTACTGTACGTACACATTCCTTGGCTTATGCCGTGTATATACGATTTGATAGATATTTACATAGGACTTATATAAAATGCAATAGTGTTATAATTCTGGCCTCACAAATTGCATACAGTTATAAAATAGATACAAAATTTTTAATTTATTTACATACAAACTAACTACATTGTTTCTATCCCCAATTTTTAACATTAAATATTTCTCATTTACAGGAACATTTATATTTGATGATTACATATAAACAACCACTCAGAAAGCACCCTTTCCATCCCCCATGTACTAAGTGCATG
>NT_181659.1:0-435 GCF_000188095.3 Bombus impatiens | reverse complement strand
CAAAAAGAGGCAAATTTCCGATTTATCGTTATTGATTTCAATGAATTATGTGACTTGACAGCCAAGAAGATATAGATTCCAGAGATATTTAAGGGAACAATCAATCTTGATCTGTATTTGAATAAATGGAATTTCATACGAACATGATTGTTCCAATATCTGAACAGTTTTGTCCCCTCGTTAGTTTTGATACCAGAGGCTATATTTCAGATTACCTGGTTGAAATTTTATTATCATAGCAAAGTGATGAATGTGATAATATAAATGAGAACAGCGGTCAATGAAATCAAGCAGAACATAACATTTCTACATGTAATATGTCCGATATATTATACGTTATTTTTATTATAATTTTCATGTATCCTGTAAGTTTATTATGTACGTATGTATGTATACATTGTTATGTATTATGTCTGTCATTGTGCATATATATAT
>NT_181658.1:0-438 GCF_000188095.3 Bombus impatiens | reverse complement strand
AGAATAATATTTCCATTCCTTCACGACGAGTATACTCGTAGCAGCACAGAATAATATTGCCATTCCTTCACGACGAGTATACTCGTCGCAGCGCGAAATAATATTGCCACTTCTTCACGACGAATATAGTCGTCGCAGCACGAAATAGTATTTCCATTCCTTTACGACGAGTATACTCGTCAGAGCACGAAATAATATTGCCATTCCTTCACGACGAGTATACTCGACGCAGCACGAAATAATATCGCCACTTCTTCACGACGAATATAGTCGTCGCAGCACGAAGTAATATTTCCATTCCTTCACGACGAGTATACTCGTCAGAGCGCGAAGTAATATTGCCACTTTTTCACGACGAATATAGTCGTCGAAGCACGAAATAGTATTGCCATTCCTTCACGACGAGTATACTCGTCGCAGCACGAAATAATATCGCCA
>NT_181657.1:0-432 GCF_000188095.3 Bombus impatiens | reverse complement strand
AGAAGGGGCATACGTGATCATAGGCGCGAACGATGGCGTGACCCGAGCGTAGTGGGGCTCGTCTTGGAGAAAGAAAAGACAAAGAAAAATATCGAAGGGTAATCAGTATCATTTGAGGATCGAAACGTTATGTATCGAGAGGTTCAGACGAATAAAATTGAAGTCGTTTAGTCTAACGAATATATCCAGAAATATAATAAAGTTGGGTCGAATTGCTAACAAACTAATTGTATAATCGTTAAATAATTTGTGACGTGCTCATTATAATATTAAATATTGATAAATATACAAGTTTATATTAACCCTGTTAATTCAGTGTTAAATTCATTTGGACCACCTCTGCTATCTTAATCGAAACAGGGGAACAACTAATTCGCGGCATCGATTATCCGAATCGTAGCGAGAATTCGCGCCTCTCTGTAACGCGCTTTC
>NT_181656.1:0-435 GCF_000188095.3 Bombus impatiens | reverse complement strand
TACCCCTGTAAGTTTTATCGTCTTATTCTCTCGCAGTCGGTAATCGCCGATCATAAAATTCTTCCGTAAGGATAATTACATTCTATCATAGATAAAATAGGATTTCATTCTCTATAGAAGTTCTAAAAAATCGGCAGAAAATGGTTGTCGACATAGTCAATTAGAGAAGTGTCAGCGTCTGATTCCTTAGCAATTCTGATAAGGTTAATTAAACATTTAAGGAAAATTGTCTGCGCGGATCGAACGGTGATACCTGTTCTCCAAGCCCATAGACTCTATGTATTGGATATTTACATATGTACAGGCAGAGGTTTTCTCGAAGTGGGGTCGAGGTTGGGGGTAGACGAGGAAGGGTAGGGACGAAGTCTAGGATGCAAGGGCCAGAAAGTGCCCGAAGCGGTGCCTAATGAGCTTCCTGCAGCATCGAGTCGTCGC
>NT_181655.1:0-432 GCF_000188095.3 Bombus impatiens | reverse complement strand
TATTATAGCTTTTTAAAATTCTAAGAATTATATGGGCAAAGTATTTCTCGAATTTAATTAAAGTTCATTCTAAGATAAAACAAATATTTTCTGACAACTCATACTTGACATTATTTAATGATTTAAGTAGTTGTAATTAAGCAAATATATACAATATAAATATAAAAGTATATTAAACAAAAACGTTATTGCCACGAATAGAGTTTCTTTTGTAGTGTTCGATATAAGAGTTATGTGTCTTGCAATGCATCATTTTATTATGAAAACTGAAACTATATATTTAGATTAAAAAAAAAATAAGATTGCAAAGAATGAAGAGAAAGACAGGGTAATAAATATTTTCAAGCGACACAACGATTTTGTAAATTACTAAGGGAATAAATATAAGATGTAATAATTACCCTGAGATATTAATTATATGACCCCTAGCGT
>NT_181654.1:0-431 GCF_000188095.3 Bombus impatiens | reverse complement strand
TCAGAGCGATAATAAATTGAAGTCCTAAAAACAGATGCAAATCATCATAATAAATTAATTAAATTTAAATAAACTTATGCCATTGTGCTTCGCGTCATTTTATCGAGTGAGGTAAGAATGTTTACCGCTTGTACAAATAAGTACACAACTCGTGAATAGTTGCACAATCAAGATAGAGCTGATGGTCTCGCTCAGCATTTTGGCTAACTTCAGCAAGTAAATATGCCTCTTGGTTAATGAGATGAAATGTTCCATTGCTTTTTCGTTCTCGTTGTTCAACCTATTGAACTCAAGCCTCAGAATTTCTACCTGCCCGCACAGGTGAAAAATGATACCGAAGAACAACGAATCGCTCCCTAATTCACATTTCAATATAAATAAATGAATTTTTTGACCTACTATGAGCACGTATTGGTATTTTAGGCCATTCA
>NT_181653.1:0-429 GCF_000188095.3 Bombus impatiens | reverse complement strand
CATTGTCCGCTTTTAATGGAAATAAAATAATCGTTTTTTTCAGTGTTATTTTATTCTATATTAAAAATGAAGTTTGTGTAGCATCGGTTTTTACAGTATTTTCATGAATATCGCGATTCTATAAACAAAAAGTAATTCTAACTTTGAATATCTCAAAACGGCATTGCAAATAACTTTTCGATTGTCGAAAAAAATTATTTTGAATGGCAAGACCTTGGCTTAAAAGTAGCCTCTTGTCTTTGGACGTGCGTGTCATAAAACGACCTAGGAAAATTCTCACAATTTTTATTCTTCCCGGTGAAACAGTATTGATGTAAAAGAAACTTATTTGGCTTATATTGGCTATTATATATTTATCCTTAAAA
Source organism: Bombus impatiens (assembly GCF_000188095.3). Taxonomy (NCBI): domain Eukaryota; kingdom Metazoa; phylum Arthropoda; class Insecta; order Hymenoptera; family Apidae; genus Bombus; species Bombus impatiens. The sequence continues at coordinate 64 of NT_181653.1, read as the reverse complement.
GAATCCCACAATTAGTTGTACAAATTTTGCAATATCTGTGAAATCTTTAAATATTGAAATTTTT
>NT_181652.1:0-427 GCF_000188095.3 Bombus impatiens | reverse complement strand
CCAAAATTTCAAAGGAAAGGCTCCGGTTTCCTTTCATCTCCGACATATAAATAGTTAGATATATCATGTGTAATGTTAGTAAGTTTGTCATTGAGTGTTTTTCTCTTTTCCTAAAAATAAGGAAATCGCTTTCAGATGGATGGAAGCCTAAAATAAAAAAATTAACATTCAAAATGGTATTCACGGTCATAATATATGAGTATTTGTTTGTTCTATGTATTTGTAATGGTTCAATTAATTACATTTCTGTAGCTCGTATAAGCTCTATACATTTCTCCATGCTGAAAATACGAAGAAAAATCAGCTTATTTAGCAAATTGTCAATTATTGATATTAATATATGCTACTAGTACTATTGTATATTATATAATATAATATATTCACTCTATCTAAAATTTCTTTTTCACCAGTGAAAACAGTCCCAATA
>NT_181651.1:0-429 GCF_000188095.3 Bombus impatiens | reverse complement strand
GACTATTATTATAGCCGTAATTTACCTAAAATAACATTCAGCAGCTCGTTAGAATTTCTGCCAGACAAGGCTAGGTATTTATCACTGTGTTATGATACAGTAATTACTGTAATATTCGAACTAACCTATTCAAATATTTTTCAGTAATAACTATAATATAACGCTGAAAAGACTATGTCTTAACATATATATTTATATCTGTATACACATATCCTTATCAGCGACAAACACAATGTAATATAAGTACTTATTAGGAATTCGTTATTTTAATTATATTACATTATTTTTAGCATAAATACTGATTTTTCAGCATACAATTGTGTGCTGCAAATTATATATTGCAAACAAAAAATAACAACATAGATAACAGCTGAGATATAAAAAGTTGTTCTTATCAGTATTATGTCACCTTGTCCTTTCCTAATATAT
>NT_181650.1:0-430 GCF_000188095.3 Bombus impatiens | reverse complement strand
AGGCTCTGGAACATTAAGTCCTGAGCCCGGCGGGAGCGGTTAAGATTACACTGCAGGAGCAGTTGTCCTCCTCCTCTTCTTCCGGTCACATCGGGGAAGGCTCCGTCTTCATAGCATCCTCCGAGCCGTTCCGCTCGCAGTCGTTGTGTCCGACTTCTCTGTCCTCTCTTCTGTCCTTCGCGAGGTCAGCTGACGGTGGTATCGTTCCCCTCCTCTTCATCGCGTCCCCACCATCTCCTGGAGTGGTCTTTGTTTCCTGTGCGGCCCTCTTCTTACAGACAGGCTGTTTGCATGCCGGTGACCCCATACGGTGCGACGCGGACATTCCCAGGTCCGCGCACACCGGACACATGGGTATTTGCGCCGAGCACTCCCTGGCGCGGTGTCCTTCCGCCCCGCACCGGTAGCAGCGCTCCGACCGGTCGGCCGT
>NT_181649.1:0-418 GCF_000188095.3 Bombus impatiens | reverse complement strand
ACCCCCTTTCCGCTTGTACCACCAGTTACCAACCACCCTATATAGAAACACGAGGATGAAAGAGAAACAATGATTTACACTCAGCAAGTAGTCAGAAATAATCAGAAGAGTACACAATTCACAGGAAGGATTTTTGTTTAAAACACCTGTCTGTAACCTAACGTTCATACACGTGTTCTTATACACGGGTTGGCTAGACGAGATTTTTCGACAATTGTCACTTAGTGCGCATGCCTCTGCTGGTGTATTAACTGTAGAGATATTCAATTGCAAGGAAATTATTTCTCACCACAGATGCTTTGAAATCACGTTAAAGTTTTGTTGAGAATTGTGGATATTAATCGCAGAAATAAATGTATAGAAACACTTACATTACATTTAGAATTGATATCAAAATAGTTTCAGATTTATTTAATAT
>NT_181648.1:0-427 GCF_000188095.3 Bombus impatiens | reverse complement strand
AATTCGTTCATCCTCTTTGCTATAGGCGGAATTCCCTGATATTTTCGTCGTTCCTTCAGAAATGAATATGATAACAGATAACCACTCATAAAGAAAAATGCATCCACCGATAATGTGAAGTTGCGTAAGATTTGAAAGTGTAAACTCTCAGCCTGTATAAATACAAGCCAATTGTTACCTGTGTACAGGAGTGATTGAATTATAAAAAACATGGTAGGTCAGAAATTGGATCGGAGTAGTAAAATTAAAACATCGTTGAAATTCGTTTCTTACTCGTAACATGAAATGCGTAGAACACTACGTGCCCCAGAATAATCCATACCATTGTCAATGTTTTCAAGCCGTAGAATACTCGCAGATTATTACCACCCTTTTCCAGCTTAAATATTTCTTTTACATTGGTGAGAAATGAAAAACACAGAAGATG
>NT_181647.1:0-427 GCF_000188095.3 Bombus impatiens | reverse complement strand
TTATGATATCTATTTCCAACAACGATTTACACTTTATATTTATTACAATAATACAAGTGTCGATTGCCAAGCTACGGTTGAGTACGATCTGAGACTCGTTCCGTGTTGACGTAGGTGAATGAGTGTTGTCGAAATCTGACTATTCTCGAACTAATGTGTAATTCTGATGTGTATCTAAGATGTGTATCTGAGGTGTGTAGCTGATATGTGTATCTAAGACGTGTCTAAGATGTGATCAGAGAGGTGACTGCTCCGTAGTTGACGAAGCAGCCAGGTGTTGACTGTACGAGTATCATAAAAACAGTGAAGTGCGTTCTCGTAGCATTTACGGAAGAAAGCTCGGTGTGGGTGTTTCTTTTTGAACTGAGGACGCGGATTCGTTGTTCACACTTTTCATTAGGAAAGTGAGGGTAACGATCCGCGATGC
>NT_181646.1:0-424 GCF_000188095.3 Bombus impatiens | reverse complement strand
TTTTTTAGGAAACGACACATTGCGTTGTTTTAATTCCCATTCTCACGGAATAGAATTAGCTAATTTCTTGCGTCTTAAATTTCCACACACCAATTCAGAAAACGAGGTTCACAACGTCACAGGATAACAACTTACCGTTATATTCCATGCAAGGACAGACAATCAGACTAAAAATTACTCCGTTGACATGAATACATGTCAGCAAGCAACTATTAAACAATGGTTCAAGAAGAAAGATAAAGCAAAGAAAAAAACTTACTATGGTTTGTTAGGACGATCCTATTATGATTCAGTTTCTTTTCTAACCGGGAAATCCGCCGTGTATTTTAGCAGAGAAACAGGCCACTGTTACCACGGTAACGATTATTCGTAATGCGCGCCTACGAGGCTCGCGTCAGAAGTATTTTTTAAAATTGTGCAAATT
>NT_181645.1:0-426 GCF_000188095.3 Bombus impatiens | reverse complement strand
AAATGTCCAACAAAGCTGATGGTCATTTACAAACATAGGCATCGTATAAATTGACTTGCATTGCACTTAGAGGAACACATGTTCTCAAACTAAGCTTTTTATCCATTTGATAACACGAAAAATATCAATTAACTCGAAATAATTGAACAACAGTTTGCAAAAGTAAGAAAAGTAATATATTAAAGAATGACAAGGTGACATAATACTGATAAGAACAATTTTTAATATCACTGCTGTTACCTATGCTGTTATTTTTTGTGTTGCAATATATAACATATGTATAAAACATATACATATGCTAATATTGTCACAATAAATAGCAGGTATGCTGAAGAAAGCAGTATTTATCGAGAAAATAATAGAATATAATTAACATAACACATTGATAATAACTACTTATATTACATTGTGGTTGTCGCTGATAAG
>NT_181644.1:0-427 GCF_000188095.3 Bombus impatiens | reverse complement strand
AGGATGGCGCTGCCGCAAGAACCGTACAAGTACGGTTGCGGCCGGCGAGAGATACTTCGCGGCCGACCGTGGAGTCTTCGGCCAACGAGATAGGGTTCATTACCGTCCAAGGAGGAAGAAGAGGGAGAGCGGGGCTAAAGAACAGGAAGCCCTTGCAACCTCTTACAACGGCCAACGCGCCGACCGGGGACGTTAGAACCAAGGAATGGATATCGTTGTCTCTTCCGTCGTCGACAATACGAACAAGGGCCTTGGCGCCCGCGACGGCGATCGGAAACGGCGTAACGAGACCCAAGACTTTCGCGGAGGTGTCCGCTCAGCCCTCAGTGCACCCTCGTACGGGAAGGGAACCCAAGCGAGGAGTGGGTAGCGGTGATGGACTCAGAGCCATCGGGGCAGGCAAAAGACGCAACGTTAGTGGGCGGGA
>NT_181643.1:0-423 GCF_000188095.3 Bombus impatiens | reverse complement strand
ACTGAATTAAAAATTGAAAATCTGATTTGAATACAAAGATGAGAGAAAAATCGATTAATATAAAATCGCTTGCTTTTGCCTTTTAACTTTTAATGTCTGTTATTTCTATCTGTTTTCTTGTTATTTATATTATTATTATATTGTTATTTACTGCTATATTATTCTTATTTAGTACAGTTAACAAACCGAAAGATGTGCACATAAATCATTTTGTGCAAAATTGTTGTTACAAACTAACGGTGATCGCGAATGAACTTTTGTTCCACGCAAATGAAATTCGAATATTTATAAAATTCTACGTGTCAAAAAAGATCGACAATATCGCAGCCGAAAAGATCATAAAATTTATGATTCTAAGAACGAACGATCGCCAGCATTAATTCTAATAGCAATGTTCATGCTGACAAAGCAATATGTCTTGTA
>NT_181642.1:0-423 GCF_000188095.3 Bombus impatiens | reverse complement strand
GTATCGATGCCGTTTAAAGAATTTTTTCGTTCTGTGTACTACGTACCCATGAAACGTATCAAGCAACTGACCTCAGAAATGTACAGATTTAATGGTCGTTTTTGGCACGTTGCGGTACGATTACACCTGACAATGTCATGATCTGTCTGTGAAAGAGACATAGTGACAGCAACAAAATTTATTGCTGTAATATTCAGCATCGTACGATACCTGTGAATGTCATTGTGTGCAAGTTATTATTCAAATTAGACCGTGTAAGGCAAATTGTACCATAGTTCAAAGGTACAGGTTCCGTTTTCATTTGTTGTGAGCAAGAATTAAATTAGCTTCGCTCGTTAAACACACATGCTTTTATTAATCTTTTGTGGAGAACAAATTTACAAAAGCAAATATTTATTTATTTATTTATTTTATTTATCAAAG
>NT_181641.1:0-423 GCF_000188095.3 Bombus impatiens | reverse complement strand
ACGAATAGATAAATATACGCTACTTACGCTGCAGAAACTGGCTAACGATAATTCGACGAGCTTTCCCGCTGTTAATTTCGTGGAAGAGTTTGCAACGGCGAATATTAAAATCAGTCCTAGTGCTTTCTTTTGTGGCAAACGATACCAATCGATCATATAGGCCGATAGACTAATGTTCCTACACTACGATATTGAAATTACAGTATTTTATTAGAATTTCATTTATATTTCAGGTAAAATAATACCAAACGATAACTTTCAAAATAAGTAAATTACCTGTTCAGATAAAATTTCCCCAATGTAACACAGGATGAAAATATTGAACGTAAATGATATGAGCAATGTGCAATAAGTCAATGTTCCTATAGTGTCATTTTGCTCCCATTCCTAGAAAATTGACAACAAAACATGACAAATGTAATT
>NT_181640.1:0-423 GCF_000188095.3 Bombus impatiens | reverse complement strand
TCATACTGTTTTCTATTAACTTATAATATAACATTCCTACATAAATTACAAATTTTAATATTTCTACACACACGTTTGCTCGAATGAAAAATATCAAATAACTGTGTTCGTATTTAAAAAATCTCATTGCGCACCGTTTGGTGCAAACACAGGGATTTGCTCAATTCTTGAACTGTGTATTATCTGAGTGCATATTCGTGTTGTAAGAGCACCGTGTTACACGGGAGATACCTTTATTTTATTTAAATGATTCTCAAGTCTGGGTGTAATAATAATACTATGATAACATAATAATTGTAGAATATAAACAGAATAAACGTATGAATTAAAGAAAAATATATTTTAGATAATCTCGTAAGAATTTTGTAGATACAATTTAATTTAGAAATAGCGTGTGAATTCTGAATTTGAAAAGCTATTCTG
>NT_181639.1:0-423 GCF_000188095.3 Bombus impatiens | reverse complement strand
GGTAACGTCGGGTAGAAACAATACGGATGGTTGCGATGAAGTTTTCGGAGAATGTACAGGGTATCGTGCAAATTATAGAGTCGAACAAACAAGGCGTAGTTCTAAGACGCAAATGAAAAGCGAGAATAAGGCGGCTACGAGCAAATCTGAGGTAGTACGAATACGAGATATCAATCTGGCCTCTTGTTGGCGAAGGACGTTTAACATGAGGCGCAAGAAGGCGACAACATACAAGACGGGGGATCTAGTGAATGTCGAGAGGACGTAGGGTGGTCCTGGGCTGAAGTTGCAGTCAAAGTTCCTTGAGCCGTACCGCGTGGTGAAAGCCTTGCAGAATGGTACAACGAGAAAGCGAATATGACCGCCAACGACCTCCACGGCGGCTGATCACATGAAATGGGGGGACGTTGTTGAAGTGATGCG
>NT_181638.1:0-422 GCF_000188095.3 Bombus impatiens | reverse complement strand
TCATAATTCAAATATTGTGAATGATCACTAAGAAGCTCTACAAGTGGAAGATTCAAATAAACACAAAAGGTATGATAAAAATAGAAATTTTTCTAATAAAAATAGATTTATTAAAAGCTAATAAAGTAAAACACATTGAATGTTTTTATTGTCACAAACGTGGACATAAGGCAAATCAGTGTTTGAAGAATAAAAACGATGATCACAAAGCTCAACTAGTACAAGTTCCTGAAATATCCAAAACTGAACAATGCTTGTGTGCTTCCAATATTCAGGATGAAGATAATCAGGATAATAGTATTATTACTGATGTTTCATTGAATATAAACATGGAACCACCGATGGAATGGTACATTGACAGCGGTGCTACGTTACATATGTGGGATGGTGTGACGTCAGGGAAGGACGTGGCTGATTGTTTA
>NT_181637.1:0-422 GCF_000188095.3 Bombus impatiens | reverse complement strand
ATAGAACGCAATTCTTAAAATTCTTGTCCTGTTACACAATGATACAAGTAAGATCGTAACAAGATCATATTATAATATAATTTCACCGATCAAAATATAGATATCAACAATTATAAATTGGAAATATGTTATTCATTGCGCAGATTTCGTATAGTAATCGTGAAACATGTAATAGGAAAATGCCAATAAGCGACCTTTTATATTAATAGTAATAATAAATTAAATATCTCTGTGTTTTATTCGTATATCTTTTCAAAGTTTAGTCGCCAAAGCTTTTTATGATTTTCATTAAGAAAAAGCGATTACGTTTATCTACATATTCCTACGATGATTATTATCTTAAACAACGTTATCAGGGAAGAGAAATTTAGCCTTGATTTCTAAAATATTATGAAATATGCATTGTATAGCGTTTTTATTCA
>NT_181636.1:0-420 GCF_000188095.3 Bombus impatiens | reverse complement strand
CGTTTTAAAGTCTAACGCTTTACACTTGCTAACAAACAGCACAAAGAACTAAAGAACCAACTTACGAACCAATATTGCACTCTCGTCAACTGGAGATGTCGAAATCTAACATAAACAGGGACTGTCGCCTCTCGCTCGCCACTAAAGTTGCAGCACGGAACGCCGTGGTCACTGGAAGTCTCCTCTCGAGTGTAAAGGATTAATGCCGAATGTATTACTAGTATGTTTTATGTGCTACAATATAGGGTATTATAATATATATAAATATTGTACTGTTAACACTAGAACTACCACAGCAGTCAAATTGACTGGTTTCATAATTTTATTTTAAAATTCCTATTTCATGTTATATTTTTTCCGCAATGATGTAATGACATTCTCGACGATAACTAAAGGAATAATATAATGAATTTTATTTTG
>NT_181635.1:0-416 GCF_000188095.3 Bombus impatiens | reverse complement strand
TCCTTATAAAACGAAAGAAGCTTTTCGGACAATCTAATATTAATCCAAAACTAATATAGAAGCGAGTTGTTTTAATTTAATTAGCTATTTTTCACGTCGGTCGTCTTTTTCTTCACTTGGCCCGTAAATAGGGCGCATTTTTTAAATTTTCAACTACTGATTTTCTAAAAGATGACCACCTTTTCAAAACAACTTCCAGTAGCGTGAACTGAGTCTTGTACTGCACTTATCCTTTTAATTAAAGGTATGATAAGCATATCATAGTTATTGTTTTATTTATTCTTACACATATGTACACTAATGTTACAAAGTTTAGAATTACTAAATGTTTCACAGAATATAACAATTTAAAGGAAAGAAGTAAACACAGAATACTGGTATTTTAGAAAACTTTTTAATATACAGGGTGGTTGGTA
>NT_181634.1:0-420 GCF_000188095.3 Bombus impatiens | reverse complement strand
TACACCGCGAACATCGGCGGTAACGATCACGCTGAAGGATAGATCGGGCCAATCCTACGCAGAGGTGTTGGCCGCGGCCAAGGACAGCGTCTCTCTGGCACAGCTCGGCATCAACACGGTGAGGATACGCAAAACTATGACCGGAGGCGTCGTTCTGGAGGTCTCCGAGGATCAGGAGAGGGAGAAGGCCCCTGCGCTCCCGGCACGGTCAACCCGGACCTGGGATCCGAGCAAGGCCCGCGTGGCGATACCCTTCCGAACTGCGGAAGCAAGGGTGACCAAGATAGATATTTCGGCCACCAAGGGGAAAATCAGGAAAACTATGGCGAAGGAGAGCGGTTGCAAGACGGAGGACGTCCGACTGGAAGAGATCCGCCTCGCTCGAAACGACCTTGGATCTGTATGGATACGAGACCCCGC
>NT_181633.1:0-408 GCF_000188095.3 Bombus impatiens | reverse complement strand
AGCTGATATTTGTTGGTACAAATGTGATTATTACAAGAGGCTACAAGTAACAGTGGCCATTAGATGGTCGAGATGTCGATGACAATGAATTCAGGTTTGATAACGAATCTACGGCCAACGGGACGACGAATGCGATGTAATACACGATCCTGGTGTCACTCCATGTGCAAGTAGTACTCCTCTGAATAGACTCTATCTCAGTCCAAGTGGAACTACCCTTATACAGTCCTCTCCCAACCTCTCGGGTCAATCTTTGTTTTTAAGGAGAGCTATATAATTATTCTATGCTTCTGTTAGGTATACGTTCCTCCCGTGACCGTGGTTACTTTTAGTAACCCGTTATGTCACTTCGAGCCCAAGTCCATCGTCATAAACCTTGAGCACCCATAATCGGATTAGAACATTACA
>NT_181632.1:0-416 GCF_000188095.3 Bombus impatiens | reverse complement strand
TTATTATCTTTTCGACGGTTGTCCCCATGTCTCGTCAAGTAGAACATGCTCGCCTGCTACGAATGACGCCCTGTTTCATCAAATAGTACACAGCATTTAAAACAGGATTTAAATATTTGTTGTACAGTACTATGTAAAATAAGGGTCAAATTCTGCGTTTTGCGTAGTATCCGGGTAACAAAATATTATGGAACAACGACGCTTTGATGTCTCTAACCGAAATTGAGGATCGCTTCTTACGGAAAGAAGCTGCGAAGAATTTCGGTGAGATACCTGTTGATCCCTGACATTTTCGAAATTTGGTATTTCTAACTTACTGTACTGCTCAGTCTGTGACATAATGTTCTTTATTCTTTTTGTAGATAAAATTCAATACACCGAGGCAGAATTTCTTCGTATGCTTTGTGTTATATTCT
>NT_181631.1:0-408 GCF_000188095.3 Bombus impatiens | reverse complement strand
GTTGATAGAAGAATGACAACTAATCTACAATTATAATTGTAGAATAGCTAACGTCAGATAATTATTCATCTGCAAACAATTAACATTCCTATAAAGAAAATTGTAGAACCACCGATCTACACAAAATGAGTGGTTTTAATCTTCTTTTTCCTGGCAAATACTGTTGAGGTTGATTAATCGAAGAACGAGTTGATGAATTATGGAGAAGTTGATAAAAGAATGACAACTAATCTGCAATTATAATTGTAGAATAGTTAACGTCAGATAATTGTTCATCTGTTTGCAACTAACATTCCTATGAAGAAAATTGTAGAACCATCGATCTACACAAAGTGAGTGGTTTTAATCTTCTTTTTCCTAGCAAATAATGTGGAAGTTGATTAATCGAAGAACGAGTTGATGAATTAT
>NT_181630.1:0-418 GCF_000188095.3 Bombus impatiens | reverse complement strand
AGTCGTCTCCAAGAGACGGTGGAACGGCTGACCAAGGAATGCACGGAAAGAGCAGCCAAAGATGACAACAACGACGGTGAAGGACAAGAGACGGGGATCACCTCTACGAGGGGAATGAAAGAAAATGCTCCCGGAGCCCCAACGGGAACGATTATGAGTCCCCCTTCCCCCATCTTCCCCACACCACTGGTCAGCGTCGCGCCGTTACCGCTGTCCCGACGTGTCGGGGAGTAATAATAAACAAACTAAGAAAACGGATAAATTCGGTGGTTCAGGATCTCCAGATCCACTAGAGGATCTCAGGATCCTGTTCCTCCGCAAGTTGGAGGAGTGTTGGCGAGAAATAATGCCAGGGGGAGCGATCCCCCCGGCTACGGACGCTGGCGTCGCCGCAAGAACCGTACGAGCACGATTGCGG
>NT_181629.1:0-417 GCF_000188095.3 Bombus impatiens | reverse complement strand
TATCCTACAGGGGTGAGATTTTTTCTTTCTCTCCCTTTCCGCTCGCTCTTTTGTGAGCATAACTCGCTACCAGAAGAGACGGACGGCCTCGTGTTCCTGGGACCCTCTCAATATCCCCTCTAAAATCGCTGGGGGAGCGGGGGGGAGGGAGTCAATGTTCCTCCTGTGGCGTGCCGCAGAGTGTAGCGGGGCAGCTCCCACGCCGGGCTCCGTGTGCGCTCCAAGGTGTGCTGCAAGGAGGACTACAACCTGAAGATAAACAACAACAAGATAAAAATTCTGCCGACAAAGCCAGATGCATACAGAAAACTCACCGAGGTACTTAGAACCTTGAACGCCAACTTCCACACTTACGAACTCATATAAGAAAGACATTTCCGGGTGTTTCTACGCAAAATCCATCACTCAGCAGACATT
>NT_181628.1:0-413 GCF_000188095.3 Bombus impatiens | reverse complement strand
CTATTATTTCCTTATAAAACGAAAGAAACTTTTCGGACAATGTAATATTTATAATCCACTGCATTAATATTTATGTCATATAAACACATGGAGAGAGACTATTAACAGGTACATGGTTTGCGAATACACGTTTAAATTTAGTTAAAATATATCGCATTAGATGATATTCTTTAATGAAAAATTTACCGCAACAAAAACTACCGATGGCAGAAATTTAAATATTTCCAAAGGTAGTTGTGCTTTGAATTAACTTCTGTCGTACAGTAAATATGAATTAATGAATTTAAAGTAAATTGTCACATTATCTTTTCGAACGCAATATTGTTTTACTGTAGATAATGATAAATTATATCTTATAGGTACTGATCGATCGTTCGCGGAGAGACGCGATCGCGAGGAAGCGCGCCAACGGG
>NT_181627.1:0-416 GCF_000188095.3 Bombus impatiens | reverse complement strand
TTATCACACCTTTCTCGAATTCTAACGGAGTTGTCGTTTTCGGTCCGATCTTGACATTGCACTTGGCAAGAAGGTGACATAGCAATACCTTCATCTCTGTGAGTGCAAACCGGTTTCCGATGCACATTCTGGGCCCAAGGCCAAATGGCATATACGTGTCCGAGTTCATAATCTTCTTACCATTTTTAAAAAATCTGTCTGGATCGAAATTCAAAGAATTTTCGTAGTACTTAGGATCGTGATGAATCGCTTTCACAGGAATCCAAACGTTCATTCCTTTCTTGATTGTGAAAGGTTTGTCACCGGGTAACGCAGGTGGCAGTTCGAAATCTTCAGCACATAGCCTGTCTATGAATATAGCTACCGGATGCAGTCGCAAGGATTCATTCATCACGGCATCTAGATACTTCATCTCG
>NT_181626.1:0-415 GCF_000188095.3 Bombus impatiens | reverse complement strand
TTGAAACACAATTTTATTTCGGCAGCTACGCGGAAACGAAAAGGTAATAGATCCAATTGACCGCAGATTTTCTATTCGGACATCGTCTTCCTCAAACAGATCGCACAAACAATTTTATTATTTTTAACAGAGTGTATAAGCGAATAAAAGGTCGCTGATGTATCAGAATGCCACGAATGAAAATGTTTCAATGATCGTATTAACATGTGGTATCACGACATTTGATAGTAGATATGCGTGCGCAGAATTCGCGCTCTATAATCGGTTAATCACGAAAGTTGATCTAACGAGCTTGAAGGAAAATCTGCACGTGATCTCAGAATCAATCACATAAGCGATCTCTCAGCTGGTCGCGTTATCGCATTTCATCGGCCACGGACATACGTTATTCGTCACTGGTGCCTTTCTTAGCGGA
>NT_181625.1:0-413 GCF_000188095.3 Bombus impatiens | reverse complement strand
TTTTTTGTAGATTTCCTCCAGTTTAATATCATCAGATGTTTAAAGGGAAGTACATATTTGGTACAACAAAATAATATAACACATAACACATATATCGAATGCAAAAAAACATCTAGAAATAATTGATAAAATCCCCGCATTTTGTGAAAACCAAGGATGTTTTTGAAATATCCAGGTGAATGGAAAAAATACAGATGTAGTGCAAAAACCAAATGAAAAGCATCCTTTTTACCTTGAAATTGTTATTTCAAGGAAAATCTGTTTTATTATTTTAAAATTAGTTTTCTATAAGGAAAATGAGACTTATGTATGCATTATATAAGTTCCCCTATATATATACACAATCACGTTCTTTCTTTATAGTTTTGTACCTGTGTGCATTAATAATAGCAATATGAATTATCTTAAACATA
>NT_181624.1:0-413 GCF_000188095.3 Bombus impatiens | reverse complement strand
AGATTTAAAGCCCATGGAAAACGCCGTACATAAGTAAATGTTAGTAATAATTATATTTGTAATATTTGTTATATGCGAATAATGTTATGGTACGTAAGTGATTATCTTTCACGTAAAACCATACCCTGATAATGGTTGATGATACGAACCTCCCACTGTGTAATCGCTTACACCTAACTTTAATTCTAATTCATAGATCATTAATAATTCATAGATGGCGCATGTCAAGTTTCGATTGTAGTAGCAGAGAGGAAACTTCGTCTCTGACAACACAAACAAAATACAGAATAGACAGGACATGTAATGTCTTTCGTAATACATTCCGGGGATCACCTGAACTTACCTTTTTTGTGTTACACGCAAGGTTATCTATTCAATATAGCAGCAACTTGGATGAACATTAAAACAGAAAA
>NT_181623.1:0-403 GCF_000188095.3 Bombus impatiens | reverse complement strand
GTAACCGGGCCCCCATACCAAGATGGCGACCGCCTGACAGACCCGTGAGCGTCTCTTCACGTCGATAGCGTTGGCTTTCGCGATAAGGAGGCCTACTGTGCCAAGTGAGTGCTACCCCCTACCTACGAGATCCAAAAACTCAACACACCACCGAGCTTCCGACGCCCTTTATGCATCGTTCGACCGTGTCGAAACCAGACGAGTATAGAGCACGAAGAAAGAACCCGTAACCAAAGACAAGACTACTTGATATTGTAAACGGCACTCTCGTCCGACGCAAGCGCAGCGATCTCAGAATCGAGCTCCACGGATCTTTTTCACAACATGGTGCCGAATGCCAGTCCCGGTAAACGTCGCCTCTGCTCGTGCCGATCAAATGCATTACAAGAGGTATTATAAAGTG
>NT_181622.1:0-406 GCF_000188095.3 Bombus impatiens | reverse complement strand
CTCGACATTCTCGCTGATTTCTTATCACCGGCAATAGCCCCTATCCGCTTCGCATAAGAAAATGGTCAAATACCTCGGTATATATTTATATTGCAAATTACAGATTACACAGCACATTAAAACGCAAATATACAATAAATCAGAAAATACTTTTATAGTATATAATGGTCCGTTCTTCTCAAAGCATCTCTGCGTGAAGTGTAGCCTTCTGTTACACAAATTGCTGGCAATAATCCTATTCCGACTTATGCCTGTCCAATTTGGTTTAATGTCACAACGAGCCAGATGGTACAGCTTAGGCGCTTTAAACGGAAATGTCTGAGGCATTGCATGGGACTGTATCGCTCGAGATATTTTGCAAAGCAATACAAATATTTTACATAATTTTATATAATCTGTAGGACGC
>NT_181621.1:0-405 GCF_000188095.3 Bombus impatiens | reverse complement strand
CTATCTTCCATTCCTTTGTAAACACTTATTATATCACGATATTACATATTTGTCACCTAAGTATTCTCTTTCCACATCTATGATGTCATTTTGTATCGCGGCGGTACATATACTGCTGACAACTGGAAGTTACTGCTAGCTTGTACTGTAATGATGGATCGTTACCTTCGCGGAAGTGGCCGCTCGGCCTCCGGTGCGTCCACGCGAGGAACGGCAGCGGCAATGGATTCGGAGCTATCAGGGCAGAAAAGAGATGTAACGCTAGTGGGCGAGACGTGCGCGGCAAGAAAGTGCCGGGCCTCCCCCGACCCGCACTGTGTGCTACGGTATCGCTCACCGTGAGGGACGGCTCTGGCTTCACGTACAGGGATGCGATGTCGGTGGTGAAGAGGGAAGTCAAGCTCT
>NT_181620.1:0-412 GCF_000188095.3 Bombus impatiens | reverse complement strand
AAAAAATGAGGCATTGATTAGGGAAGAAGAAGGTAATAATGGAAATAGATAATCTTTCTCCCAATGCATACAATTCAGACAATGATAATATAAAAGTTATCTTTGCAATGCGCTTAGCCATGTTATACGGTAGCGTTGGTAATATTTTATGAAATATAAATGCCAGTCCAAAATGTTGTACCGGCGGAGAATCTTCAAAGAAAAAGAATTCGATAAAAATTATTCAAAAACCTTGCAAATGCGTGTGCGGAGGTGTCCGGCAAAGTGTGTGAAAATCTCAGATGCCATGCCTAGAAACATCTCATAAGGAAATCCAAGTAACAGATACATGCTAATTTTCATAAAAACTTGCACTAGTTGTTACGTCTGGTGGCACTCTACCTAGACCAGGCCACACACCGCGGGCAAGATG
>NT_181619.1:0-409 GCF_000188095.3 Bombus impatiens | reverse complement strand
GTGTCACATGGGGCTCTGTGTGTGCTTACCGATAGCATGCCGATTTGCATCAAGGCATGGTTGTGATGGAAGCAGTATGGAGTAAAGAGGCGGATCAACGAGAGCCCTGAAGAAATGGCACATGTTGGGCATGAAGAAATGAAGGATTTGGAGACGGAGACAGAGGACAGGTGGAGATTGGAGTGGGCGCTCCACATCCCCTACAATTGGACTAGGAGACTGGTAGAAGTTCCGCTGATCTTCTACAAAAGAAAGAAGATGATCAACTACCACACGATGCAGATCCTTACGGGACACGGTATCTTTAGCTGGTACCGTCATAGGATCGACAAAGAGTCGCACACCAGTTATCAGGATTGTGGTGCGGTGCTGGATAACGCCGAGCATGTGCTCTTTTGGTGCCCTAGAT
>NT_181618.1:0-411 GCF_000188095.3 Bombus impatiens | reverse complement strand
ACAAATGAAAATGTACTTACTAGATGCAAAGCGTCATTACTATGATTTACTTTCTTTTCTATGACATTAAGGATTACTAGAATACTTTCCTTGTTTCTTAGTTTCTTCATCAACTACATCTATTTCTTTACCGTTCAATGAATCTAATTTTTCTCTGAAAGTGAACTAACTTCTTTACATCTCTTCGTTGCTGCTTCAACTGCTCCAATTACAGCTGATCTCAATCCATGTTGTTCTAAATAATGTATTCCAGTTATAGTAGATCCTAATTAAAATGCAAACAAATAATTAGTAAATAAGAAATGCACAAAGCCTATTAGAAAATACATTATATAATATTAAATATATGCATGATTTCTCCAAACCTGCTGGTGACGCTACATCATCTTTAAGTTGTCCTGGATGTATTTT
>NT_181617.1:0-407 GCF_000188095.3 Bombus impatiens | reverse complement strand
TTCCGGAAGTCATTTTCGGGACGGCGATACTATGCTGACTCCGTCGAGGATGGGGATTCTTGTATTTTCGGACAACCCTAGTAGTTTTGCAACTCATACTTGTCTGGATATTCTAGTGTTTGTGTTCTTCTTTGCTGCAGTTTTGTAGGCCGTCAAAGCGTTTGCTGCGGAGATCCTCGGGAGTAGTCGCGTGCCAAGACTTCTGTAGCATTTGACCCTTCTTGATTGTGGTGACATGGGAAATCATTTGGTCGGAGTGATCTGTACTACACTTTCCTTCGTTGTGTTCAGCAGCGGCTGCTGATTTCGATGTTGCGAGCGGGCGAAACGAGAGATCATTCTTGAGATTTCTTTGAAAATACGTATAACAGCCAACGTGCCATTCGTACGTTGTCGTCTATTTGGAT
>NT_181616.1:0-410 GCF_000188095.3 Bombus impatiens | reverse complement strand
CGTGATCCTCTTGATACTTTTCTCGGTTCCGGCCACACACCGAGTAACGTCAAGTTGAAACGATTCCATCCCATTGCAAAGTCCATTTTTCCTTTCAAACGATACCTCGCGTAATTTTGAGAACGTACTAATTATGAATATATTGCAATTATCAGCAATTATAATTGTAAACGATCGTTACATCGTAGCTTGAACGCATTGAGAACGGAACATTGTTTGGAATATTTACAATTTTATTTGTATGTATAGAACTATAGGAGGGCTGTTATTAAATTTAGAATTTGGTACTTGGAATTATGGACTACTATAATTCGTTTGAAGAAATACCGAATTTTTATCTTCTACTACTGTGTTACTTGAATTATATTTTCGACAGTTTATAATTCTTGAAACGAATCTTTTAAAAAATG
>NT_181615.1:0-404 GCF_000188095.3 Bombus impatiens | reverse complement strand
AAACCGACTATAAGCTTTTGTTACATAACACAATTCGATTAAAAAAAGTTTGAGTACACAGTGAAAATGCACTTTGCGTGCACACGATACCGCGAAATAATTTACAAGTTTATTCAACTGTTCTGAAACAACTCCAACCGACTGGAATCGATCAGCGAATAAGTACCTAAAAAACTTGCGCCGGAGTCCCCACGCATTGCCTTTTGATGCATTAATAGTCTCTACGATCGCAATGACGACTACATTTCGCGATGACGAACCAGCCCGTGACAATAGGAGCAAGCGCTAAGGCCAATAGTGACTACGGTCTCCAACTGAATCGATGGTTCCTAAAACCAATCGGTGTATGGCCGTCGTTTCCCTCTACTACGAGATTCGAGAAGATAGTTTCGATTACATTAAAC
>NT_181614.1:0-403 GCF_000188095.3 Bombus impatiens | reverse complement strand
ATATGTATTACATATGTATATATGTATTAAAACAACAACAGCAGGCAAATATCGATAGTTTTATGCTTAAAATGATTATGAAACTCGACACCGCGATGCAAACTTTAAACTTTCAGTTAGACGAGATACTTAACGTCATAATATTAGGCAACACGGAATAATTAGCCCACAAATACCAGATGTGCAACACCGCTATCTCTGCCAAAACCGAAGAGTTTCAGTTTATACTCGACATCAGTGATATTAAAATCCTATCCCGAGTAAGAGAAATGGAGTATTTTTGGCTCCAGTAGTCCAGCATCAAATATATTTAACTTCTGGACTTTCATTTATGAACACTGATATCGAATATATCGACAAACTTTGTAAGAATCGAGCCGGAACCACTATATGCAAACAAACA
>NT_181613.1:0-407 GCF_000188095.3 Bombus impatiens | reverse complement strand
TCGTCTTGCGACGATCTTTTTCAATCGTCTTCAATATCGTTATTCACAGCGGCGTTTGTAATAATTGTAAATGTTGAAGTGATTCTCACTTCTAGGGGAACTCTACATCTGCTCTAGTGTTTAGTTTCCTTAGTCCTCGAAGCCATTGAGTATTGTTTAGCATTAAATCAATTCGAAGAGCCTCTCAGCCTCATAGTCTTTTCTAGGAACAAGCCTAGCACAGACGGTGCAGCGGGGTATAGACAGGCCAGTTTTCGTAATTATATAAATACATCAAGGCAAGGGTACCGCAAGGAAGCGTAGGACCAATATTATACACACTATACCCGGCTGACATACTAACAACTACCAACAGCAAAATACTGACATTTGCGGACGACACGGCTGTACTAGTCAAGCACACTAAT
>NT_181612.1:0-406 GCF_000188095.3 Bombus impatiens | reverse complement strand
GGTATACACGTAGAGTAATTTATTATATAACCATTGTAATTAATTACATTGCCAATTCATACAATTGAACATAATCTTTAACCATTGTATATCCGTGGCCACTGTGTTCGCGTAGTTCAATAGAATCTATAGTTATGGTATAGTCATAGTAAAATTGCATTGTTTAGCTGCGATGTGTTATGGTGCAAGGATCATGATCTGATTACGATAGAACGAAATTTTTGTCTCACTCGAAAGGTTGTGACACTCAGGAAACATCTTGACAATTTCTTTAAATAAATATTAAATTAATCCATTTTTACACGATAGACGTATATCTGCTTCTTACTTTGTACGCTACACGTTGTTTTGATAAGAATAAATTGCGGATTCCTACTTGATGCGCGTCCATCAAATTTTGTGCTTT
>NT_181611.1:0-404 GCF_000188095.3 Bombus impatiens | reverse complement strand
TTTCCAGGTAGAGAACGTGTTCCATTCGTCCCAGCTGAACGTAGAACACCCATTAAGCACGATGATAACCTTCGTCCTGAGGGACCTTTCGAAGGTAGACCTAAGGATGATTACAAACCAACGAGAGGTGAACGTGCTGATGTGACGCGTCCTCAAGATAACTTGAAACCGGAGGGTCCATTTGAAGGAAGGCCTAAAGATGATTACAAACCAACCAGAGGTGAGCGTGCGGACGTGAAACGTCCAGAAGATAATTTGAGGCCAGAGGGTCCGTTCGAAGGAAGACCTAAAGATGATTTCTTACCGAAAACAGCGGAAAGGCCAGAAGTAAGAAGGCCTCAGGATAACTTGCGACCTGAAGGTCCATTCGAAGGACGTCCTAAGGACGATTTCACACCGAAAAC
>NT_181610.1:0-404 GCF_000188095.3 Bombus impatiens | reverse complement strand
TGTTCCCTTGCCCTGGTTTCGTTACCACATCTAAATCTTGCTACCATTCTTCTGTCCTTCCATTTCATCTTTCCTTCTAGATACCTTGGTAGTCCCTCTTTTGCTATGTTTCTGTAATATCTGTTGTACTTAGATTTCCTTATCCTTTTCTCCCTCTCCTCTGTTTCTCTCTTCTCTCTTTCTTCTATGATTTGATTAGCTGTCATCCTTTCTTGTCTATCTTCTGCCTCCACTTGCGTCCTTCCCTCTCTCGCCTCCTCTAACCTCATCTTTTTTTTCCTTGCTCTTTTCCCTTCTTGGCGCTTTCCTCAATTCCTTTCTCTCTCCTTTATACACTCCTTTACTAATTCCTTCTTAGATTCTAAGGCTTTCTCCTCATACCTTACTGCTCTTTTCAGTGCCTT
>NT_181608.1:0-394 GCF_000188095.3 Bombus impatiens | reverse complement strand
ATGTGGACTAAGGTGCGTCACAGCCTTGGTGTAGGCTATGATGATAAAGTGGTTGTGTATCAAAGGGAGTCCGAAGGTCAGGGGTTGACGTCTTATCACTGATGTAGGTTCAGATGTGATTGATGTCACACTAGCCCCCCCCCGCCCGCGGGAGCTTCGGGCACTGCCGCTCAAAAGGAGATACGCCCGCTGGAGTGTATGGAATCGGGAGAAGACTTGACCGAGCCGGCCGAGGCGAACATCGAGGCGCGAAGGCGGTCGTCCCAAACTGGTAGAAATGGAGAAGCCACCGCGGCATTCCGCTCACATAAAGGATGACCCAGGTGCTCACTGGACACGGCGTGTTCGGCGAGTACCTGAGGAAAATCGGACGGGAGACGACGGACATCTGTCA
>NT_181607.1:0-401 GCF_000188095.3 Bombus impatiens | reverse complement strand
ATTCCAGGAAATTGGATCAAATACTGTATTTTCAAATGCACCTGTTGTTGATTATGGGGACGTTTTGATTTTAGCAGTAAAACCACAAGTTGTTCCGATGGTCCTTCCGGATTTAAAAAATTACAGAAAACTTTTACTTTCTATTGCTATGGGTATTCCATTAGCGTCGTTAGAAAAGGTAAAGTTTAATCTTTCTCATTGCCAAACTTTTAATAATATTAATAAGTTGAATAAAAATCAATTTTTATTTTTTTCATTCTTTTAGTTTGATCTTGCTCATTTTATTATTTAAAAATTTTTAATTTCCAACTTTAATTTTAATGCTAGGCTGTGCCAAACGGAACACCGGTAATCAGAGTAATGCCCAATACACCAGCCATTGTAGGTTGCGGTGCTACGGT
>NT_181606.1:0-396 GCF_000188095.3 Bombus impatiens | reverse complement strand
GTACATAGAAGCTTGAAATGAAGAACGAAAGTGAATTTCATTAACTATATGTATAAAGAGTTAATTAGGAACAAATGGTAATACCATCAATACTTTCCAATGTCAACCACCCAATGTTAGATACTATTTAGAAAAATAGAAAATGTTATACTGAAAGGAAACACAAAATTTATAAAAGCGATAACACCCATAGAAAAACTGAGAGAATGTTTGACGTAAGTGCAGGACCATAAAATTTCATATACAATATTTATAATTATATATAAAACAAATAAATGTATAAAATTAAATCAATTGAGCTAATTGCAAAAAATGAAACCACTTGAATTAATAATTTGGAAAATTGAAATAATTAGATACGTACGTAAGTCATTTTAGTTATTCTCAAGGTGATAA
>NT_181605.1:0-396 GCF_000188095.3 Bombus impatiens | reverse complement strand
CTTCGTCCACGTTAGCACAGCTTATGAGATCAGGGAAGAAGTTTATACGTAAGAATAAGTTATACGTAAACGTTGCTCCATGATTTACGAATATTATATTCATAATTATAGCGTGAAGAATACGTTCACTTATTATTGATTTTGCAGCACGGGTTTGAAACCTTCAGAGGTGATCGATATGATGTGACAAATTAGGAAAAACGTCCATCAACCAAATAGAAAAAAAATTTTAAGAACTGATCCAAACACATACACATTCAGTAAGAATTTGGCAGTGCAGATAGTAACAAGCAAGTGCAAAGATCTGCCAGTTGCGATAGTCCGGCCAAGTATAATTGGAATCTCTGTGGAACAACCATGTCCTGGATGGATACAGAATATTTCTGCATTTACAGG
>NT_181604.1:0-402 GCF_000188095.3 Bombus impatiens | reverse complement strand
TTCATTTTCCGACTCTATCTATTTATCGTAGGTATTAGTGATCATATACGCTATTTATATACATTAATGAAGAAATTTGAATATCTTATTCCATTCATATAAGTATGCTATGAGATCATTATGCAAACATATTGTGAATTTACCGCGAAGTATTATTTCTAATTTCGACAATTTTACTCCCAATCTCGATGTGTTGATGTAAAACTACAAATTCCTGATTTGAAAATATTTGTAACGTTTAAGAAAAAATTTTCTTAGGCATGTTTTATTAAAATACTCTGTGAATTTACACCATTACAGGAACCGTTATGGCGAATCGCTTGTCCGAGGTAGAAGATTGGGACGTACTCCTGCTGGAAGCAGGTGCCGATGGAAGTGCTATGTATGATGTTCCTACTCTTG
>NT_181603.1:0-394 GCF_000188095.3 Bombus impatiens | reverse complement strand
TACGAGACCAAAAGATATTCGAGTCAACGAATTATTTAACAAATTTGACTTGCTTAGATGTGTCAATGTGTAATTGAAATCGGTGTTATTTTATATTTAAAAACTTTCCAATCAAATTTATAGCAACACGTGATTAAGTACTTTACATAATCGTTTCTATGCAAACGACAAGTTGGATTTTGTGTACTTTATAACATCAACTGAAACTTAGATAAACCAGCACACATTTTTCTTAAGAGTAATTGTTAATATATATTACAAAACTTTGAGAAACAAGTTCCTGTAGTTTTGTAATGATCTGTGGACCAAGATCCAAATCTCCGAGAAATTCCACGTTATAGTTAATGAGTTTATTCTTATGCCGAGATACAAATTGTCTTCTCTTGAATCTGCT
>NT_181602.1:0-400 GCF_000188095.3 Bombus impatiens | reverse complement strand
TTCGTTATACGTTGACGCTTAAAAGTCGAGTTACACTCATATTGAATCATCAAAATAATCCATATTCATAAATCCATTCGGTCGCATATTGCCGCTCGGTGTTCTTCTACAACACGAACACGCGAACAAGTGTGTATAAATTTCTTATTATTTTTATAAGAACCACTATTCGGTACTTTCAATTGGAACTTTCACATCCACTACTTGCCTTCGTATCCTTCTACCAACCGTCTTGTCAAATAATCCAGCTATAGTATATTTTTTCGAGAGTTAAAGGTGGTTTAAAGCATTGCATCGGTAGAGTAGAAAATAATGACAGTGTAATACGCACAAATTTCTGTCAATAATGTAAGAGAAATTGATCAGCGAACAAATGCGTAATTGACGAATACATCTTTTA
>NT_181601.1:0-398 GCF_000188095.3 Bombus impatiens | reverse complement strand
CGTGGTGTAGTGATTCTTGGTCCCCATAGTGTGTGCTTCGAGTTGTATATTTGATAAATTGATATTGATATTGATAAATTTAAAAAATATAATCATAATATTTTTGTAGAAACAATAACATTCCAAAAATCTATTCACCCTATCGTAGCACGTATAAGAAATACTTAATTATTTTTTTTTCCGTCTATTTCACAAATCTGTTATTTATAAAAAAAGAGCATTAAGAATATCGGGAACACTCTGTATACTATTTAGTATTACTTTAAATTCAAATATTTCCTTTTCCCTTAAATTGTTTAAAATACTGTATCTCGTGAATTTATTTAGGTGCTTCGTAGAAGAAAAACTTGGTTCAAAATTTGTTGAATCCAGATCTCCACCTTTTCATAAATCCTTTG
>NT_181600.1:0-400 GCF_000188095.3 Bombus impatiens | reverse complement strand
GAGAAATGGAAGGAGGAGAGGAGATTTTACAGAGAAGACAATTGGATGAAGTGACTGGTAGCGCATGTACGTTTATTTAGAAGCAATAGGAGGAATATTGATCACTTCATTATACAGATCCTGACAAGGCACAGGATCATTATCGTTTATCATAAAACAATTAATAAGGGCGGGAGTAACTATGACTTTCTTAAGCGGATAAGCAATGTGCCGCCTTTAAACGGTGTGTTGTGGAGCCTCGGAGAGTTATAGGTCTTCGGAGCAGGGGAAACTTCGGCCTTGTCTGCACAAGTCGCCCTCCTACCTCCCTGTGGTTCCGCCGGTAACATGGGCGCCGGATCGACGTGGGGAATAGTTCCCAGGACGCGGCGCCCAAGGCTGAACGGAGTGAAGTGACGAA
>NT_181598.1:0-396 GCF_000188095.3 Bombus impatiens | reverse complement strand
TAATCCAAACGAAGATTCGTTTCACGTCTCCAACCCTAATTCTAATGTAAACCCGACATATAATACAAGGGAATAGGAAAGAATAGTTTACTTTCCATGTTATTCAAATAAATACTTATTCATTTCATTAAAAATATGTGTGTTAGAATTACAATTTACAATTTTCAAACACAGATATTTCAAAGCATATAAGCATATAAGTAGCATAGATCTAACAATCATAAATGTAATATAAGATAGATTTTATATCTTATAGAACTTCGTGCCATGATTTATTACGTTTATCGTGAAAAACAGGAGAGCTATACTTTTATCTATGTGTCGGAGATGAAAAGAACACCGGAGCCTCTGGAATTTTGGATAATCCCGCAATATTGTAATCTAGAGTCTACTCTA
>NT_181597.1:0-398 GCF_000188095.3 Bombus impatiens | reverse complement strand
TCAATGTTGATAGGAATAAATAATTTTGTTTGTTTCACAAAAATATATAATTCAAATGGCATATGTGTAATTTTGATTGCTGATGACTTCTTTTCATTAATTGAACATTTACTGTGCTATAGAATAATAATTAGCTAATAAGTGTTCTTGAAATTTCTCAAACAATATCAAGAATAGTTTATATAATTTTGTGAGATTTAAATGCGTTTATTTCCGTGTATCACATATGTATGTATACTATTGAACTTTCTATGGACAACGATCTGTTGGTCCTGTTTTGATGCCATCAAAGCAGTTACCTGAAGAGTATTCAAACCAGTCATTCCGTCTATCTTTGCATTTGCATCGGTATGTCAATGGCATCTTTCACAGTCTCATTGGTAAAGGTAAGCTTTTCG
>NT_181596.1:0-396 GCF_000188095.3 Bombus impatiens | reverse complement strand
GATTCTCTCATGAGAGTGAAGTATGACATCGTCGAGCTTATAAGCTGTAACAAGAAATTTTATCAAGGTGTTTCACAATTTTCCATGTACATCCGTATTCCATTATAATTACAGATATGTAAAAACGTGTACGTAATAGGCAGAAATGCAAAAATATGACGCGTACAGTATCGTAAGTAAAATTTACGGCACGTAATTTCCAAGATACCACATACGTGATTTATATTCAAATTTTGCTTATTTAAGGACAAAAAACGGTTACATATCGTACCGGATTGCAAGATGTGGTATTTTTAGAGTAAATGGAATTAAAAGAAAGAAATTGCTGCATACCGCGGTAGATGTTTCCAAAGTGACGGGAAAGAATCCTCCGGCGGACAGATAACACGGTCGCAT
>NT_181595.1:0-390 GCF_000188095.3 Bombus impatiens | reverse complement strand
TGCAAAAATTAGGAATATTCATTAGTCTTTAATACAATTTATCATCGATACATGACTAATTAATCTCATCACGGCTACGGAAAGGAGTATCCTCGTATATACAGACAATCTTATAAAATTCAAATTATACTGAATAAAATTTGCAATTCAGATAGTTCACGCGACAGCGCTCGACGTAGCCTAGACCTTCGTAATCTAGATATAAACGAGGTTATGTCATGACAAAGCCGCAAAAGCCTATCTCGACGTAACAGATAAACGTGCCAAGGTAAACTATACAAATGAGGATTGAGAACACAGATTGTAAGAATTCAAGACCAGCGAAGAACTATGTCGCATAAACGTACTTGTATTTGGTGACATCATATAACTATCCCCGGTAAAAGAACG
>NT_181594.1:0-390 GCF_000188095.3 Bombus impatiens | reverse complement strand
AAACATTAAATCTAAATGATCATGGAAACGAGGTTATGTACAATGAGTTAAGTAGAAATGAATAATGTTGTCTCTAATCCTTTGCCTACGTAATTCATAAATAAAAGTAAATCACACAACCGTGAGTGTCCTGTTATATCGTTCATGTTCTTCAAGTTTTATCGATCATGTTCTTCGAATTTTATCGATCCGGTAGAAGTTTGGAACCTGAAAGAATTCATTCCGTCGGGTTCCAATAATATAGAGGATGCACTCGGAGAGAGAGGAGCCTAGGGTTTCATCGTGTCGTGTACATTTTCTTGAGTTGGCTGAATTAATATCCTATTGTCTGGTAATTGCAAACTTCAAAACTTATGCAATTCCGCCTTGGGCATATCGAAATTGCTTTGA
>NT_181593.1:0-391 GCF_000188095.3 Bombus impatiens | reverse complement strand
GTACTTTCGCTTGAAACATGATATTATACCACAATTCATTGGTTGACTGAGTGCTGCAGCGTTCGGTGGAGGAGACTTAACTTCTACTAATGGATCTATATTATTGATTTCATTGATATCGTGAAGCGATATAATATTATCTACTAACAACAAATATTTGTCCTCGCTGCCGTTCTCCCGTTGTCTTTCTTTAATTGATTCTAAGAAATACTCTTTGTACCATTGTTTGAAAATGCTACTGTCCATCCAAACCTTGGTGTTTACATTGTAGATAGTTGGGAAGATATCTGTATTCAAAACGGATGAACTTTGCGGGTTGGCAATTACTAGTACTGGAACCGTGTGACATCCGGTAGCATTTGCACAAAAAAGTGCAGTAACGTAATCTTCG
>NT_181592.1:0-390 GCF_000188095.3 Bombus impatiens | reverse complement strand
ATACTGGCCATTCAACCACGCATACTGGCCATTAATCCATGTATATTGGTTATGTATACTGGTTATGGCACCATCGCCAAATCTTGTCAAACTGACGTGGCCTTCAACGAGTTAGTATTATATTATGTTGGTCTACATCCAATGAAACGTGAAATCCACCTAGTTTGTTCGATACATAAGTATAAATAGAAAGTAATTTCTTTGTTATTTCATATATTTTTTCGACCTTATTCGCCGAGAGACGCGTTCACGATGTAATGACAGTCGTAATTTCTCGCCTCGATATGCTAATCGACGCCACGAATCAGCCGATCGCCAATTTCGGTTAAAATAATAGGGGTGGCTTGAATGACATTCATACTGAGTTAACAATTACAATATCACCATTTC
>NT_181591.1:0-396 GCF_000188095.3 Bombus impatiens | reverse complement strand
ACGCACATGAATGAAAATAATCTTATCAAGTATTACAATTATAATTCTAAACCTTGGTATTATAAAAAAAAGCTTCTTGAATTATAAAGTAAAAATTGTTATAAAATTTGTGTCTTACAAACTAAGTTCAACGTAAGAACACCCTCGAGTTGTAAATATAAGTACGAATATACGAAATGTAAAAAACATTTAAATAATAAAATAAAAATAGTCCTATTCAAGACTCGTTATGTTATTTCATTCAAGACTATAAATAAACATATTATAAAATAATCCGAAAGCAAAGAAAATAATCAATCAAGCTTACCTCCTAAATGTTCATGTTTCAATCGAATATAGGCACTTTTAAAAACATAATATTTAGTATGTAACATTATATAAATAAAAATATATTTA
>NT_181590.1:0-394 GCF_000188095.3 Bombus impatiens | reverse complement strand
TTTTAAAGTTTGTTTGCTACCTTTATGTCCTATTAATACTGATTTATGTAAAAACTGGAAAAACTATGTCTTGTGTTTTCAAGAGTTAACGATATTGTTATTATTTCAATAGTGTGTTGCTTGGAGCGCTAAACTGCAACGTTGATCGTAGATTAAGGAACATTTTAGACCTTAATATTCTTTAGCAAGTATTATTAATACGTCTTGTCAAAATGTATTTAGTGTTTTTGTTAATATCTAATGGCAGAGACTTAACCAACTGAACATATTATCTACACTTTGATTCTTATAGCATACATGAAATACTGCAAAAACTTATGATTTTAAATTTTATGCATTCAGAACTAAATTTTAATTACGATTGATTGTTTGATGAGAATTAAAATTCTATGTA
>NT_181589.1:0-392 GCF_000188095.3 Bombus impatiens | reverse complement strand
AGAATTCGCGAGATGTCAGATAGAATCTTCAGTGTACCTATTACATGGACGCTTCTAGAAATTCATTTGCGTTGCCATTAATTACAAATAAAACTACAGTATCTGTGGATGATTGGCTTTTGTTACCGAAGTAAATAGGCGGAGTGCTTGTTAAATAACTTTTCACTGATGATCCATCGAAGCCCAAAATTTAGAAATTATTCAGGTCTCCAGGGTTCTATATTGAATGTTGATCTATATTTATTTTATTGAACCATATTCGAAGTGACTTGAATTTCTAAAATATCGTTGATCTCTCAATTGTTCCGAAATTATCATTCAGACGTTTATTACTATCTACAATTCCATCGTAATCGTGTTTCGATTCCTATTCGGCAAATAGTACTTAGATA
>NT_181588.1:0-393 GCF_000188095.3 Bombus impatiens | reverse complement strand
TTCGCAAACCCCTTACGCTTCTTGAAAACTCTACGTCTCAAACATTTCTATCTTTCTATTTATTTCTTATTTCTGTATTCTAATCAAAGTACCAAACTTCCGAAATTGAAAAATTCCAAAAACGAGATATATAAGATTACAGAATGTCCATATGCAAAAACATACAAAATATCACAAAGTAAAACATTCACTATAGTATTTGTGAGTGAAATATTGGAAGATGAAGCAAACCTGGATTTAGATTTTATTTCTTCATTCTCTTCGTAAAGATATTTTCCATGAACGTCTTACAAATTATCCAAAATCCGCTCTATTTTCCTGTCCTTCGACTTAAATGTTTCGTTCTTTCGCATGATTCTTCTTCGCAGTCGCGTTGCATAGTATTTCGAGCGC
>NT_181587.1:0-391 GCF_000188095.3 Bombus impatiens | reverse complement strand
GAATTGTTACCTTTTTGGCCTTTATTAAACATAATTGTAGATATTTTTAACTGCCACGGGTAACTTTGATTCGCCGAATAATTTCGGCTCGATATTCTGAAGAAGAAAGTTGTGTTTAGGAACATATATGGAAACATATATAGGGTGCTATCGTATAATGTAGCCAGAATATTGATAGATGTAGGCGTTGAGGTAAGAGGAATGTTACATACATTTTTAAAAGTAAGATTATATTTTTTGACGCATTGATAGATGTAATTCGCTATTCCTTAAAGAAATATTAGCTTGTTATGGGGGTGTCCTAAATTGTAACGTTATAAAACAGCGTTTTTTTGTGATTTTTGTTTTAGAAGGGAAAGAAAGAAATGAAGTTATTGAATTTTGAAGTATG
>NT_181586.1:0-394 GCF_000188095.3 Bombus impatiens | reverse complement strand
TAAAACCTCCACGATGACCGTCCCGGCTGCGATCGAGAGGGGCCCGGGAACCGATGTGAACGACACACCGGGCGCCTCTCCGTGCACAGTACGTCTGCTAATGGAGCGATGTGCGGTCACGTCACACTGCGCCTCGTCAACGGAGCCACCGTGCCAGGCAGTCCGTATCCCCTACCGGAATGCTTTGCGGCCCCGAGGCGCTGATCTGCCAGCGCTTAAGTTTGAACCCCACCGGGGGGCGCGGCGGACCTAGAGCGTCTCACTGAAACGTGTCCACGGCCTCACCCGCGCTTTAGCCGGTCAATCCTCTCGGGGTGAGAGTACCGCACCCTCACTCTCTCCGCGGCCTCTTTCCGAAGCATTACCTGCTCATAGAAGGAGGTCACAGCCCTCC
>NT_181585.1:0-389 GCF_000188095.3 Bombus impatiens | reverse complement strand
CAAAGTAAATAATGATAATAAATTATTTTCAATTAAAGAAATTTCTCTTTTCATGATAGTTTCGCTATTAATTCTCAAAGACCATTGTAAATTGCTAACATTTTTGTCACATTAACATTTGCTAACATTTTGTTTTTCTATTTATTACAATGTTTGAATCATTGAAAAATAGTTATTAATAATTGTATGAATAATTAAGTAATATACCGTAATGATATTCTTACTAAACAATATTTTGTTTAATAGTAGCAGCTATACTCATGTAATATAAAAACTTTTCATTAAGAACATAATCTTATCCGTAATTGTTACTGAACATTGTTTTAAATATGTTCTCTATTTCTCAATTTCATCAATTTCACTGTTTGAATACGATAAATTTGCGCGCG
>NT_181584.1:0-387 GCF_000188095.3 Bombus impatiens | reverse complement strand
CCTTAGTCTAACAAATACTTCGAGAACTATCATAAAGTCGGGTCGAATTACTAACAAACTAATTGTATTTATCATTAAATAATTTGTGACGTGTCCATTGTATAATTTTAAATATTGTTAAATATACAAGTTTTATATTAATCCTGTTAATTCAGTGTTAAATTCATTTGAACTAACTCTGTTATCTTAATCGAAAGAGGGGAACGACAAATTCGCTGCGTCGATTAGTAGAATCGTAACGAGAATTTACGCCTCTCGCTCATGCGTCTTCCTTGCTACGGCGTCTCCCCGCGAACGGTCGTACCAAACGGTCGTTGTTATGAAAGGAAAAGTAATTTTGTATTCCGTACATAGTTATTATTCTGTGACAAATATCTACCCTAGGAA
>NT_181583.1:0-388 GCF_000188095.3 Bombus impatiens | reverse complement strand
ACAAAGGGATGCTTAAGGGAAGACGAATTGCGTGGCAGTCGTCAACTGAGAGTCGAGTTGTCAGGAGTTGGTAAATTGTGAGTCGAGAGTTGAGTGCAGTGAAAGTTGTCGAGTTGTTACGAGTCATAAACTGTTATTAGTGAATAGATCCATCTATCGATAAATTTATCATATAGAATAGAAATCATTGGAAATCCTAATTTCTAATATTTCAGAATAAATAATCCTATAATAATAATAGGTTTATTTCGTAAAAACTTCTGGAGATATCATTTAACGTTGCACAGAACAGTGGTGTTACCTTATATAATTTACAAATTCATCTACATAGCATATAACTGAATTTACTTGTTCTACAGTTTCTATGGGAATTATAATTATCTGTAAT
>NT_181582.1:0-389 GCF_000188095.3 Bombus impatiens | reverse complement strand
TAAATATAATATTATCTACTATTTTTACAAAGTCAATAACACACACGTGGGACACAGTGGGATATTGCAAGATATCGCAAGATATCGCAAAATATCGTATAAAATATAAGATATTGCTCAAGACATAGCGGAAAACATCACATGATACATTACACAAAATTTGATTCTTAGTTTTAGTACATTCGTGATGCACTTGATCGATCAATAAATATTTACCCACAAAGGCAGGTTTTTGTTTATCCTCTTGCTCTTTTATACCTCTCGTTGTTGTTTTTCTTGCTCTCTTCACTGAGCGTAATTTGTCATATTGTCTTATTCATAGGTTGCATTGCGATTTTTTGAGGCAGAAGTACGTGCAACTGTAAGATTTTATATTTTCTCTGTGATTA
>NT_181581.1:0-384 GCF_000188095.3 Bombus impatiens | reverse complement strand
TTAACATAGTGAAACTAGCGTGGGACGCGTTCAAGCAACTACCGTTAAAATACAAACTAACAGCAATTACTTCCAGATGTCAGCAGTATATACACCACCGCGATATAAAATGGCATTTCAAAAATAAGAACAGTATTTTCAATCCTTAGGTGACAAATACATCGCTACGGGAGACTTCAATGCAAAACACACGCTATAAGGCTCAAGAATTAACACACCTCGAGGTAGAACACTAGAAAAAATATATTAGAACTAGTAATCTCAACATATTACCCACAGGAAGGCCAACATACTGGCTGACAGATCTAAACAAAATTGTTTTCTTGTTTGATTTTGCAGTTATAAAAGGACTATACGTAAATAAATTAAAAATAACACCCAGTT
>NT_181580.1:0-389 GCF_000188095.3 Bombus impatiens | reverse complement strand
AAAAATAGGAGGAAAGAGAGGAAAATGAGCAGAAGAACAAAGCAAAATGGACAGAAGAAAGAAACAAACTCACAAACAGAAGTGAGGTACTAGAAGAGTCAGACAAAATTGAAAGAAGAAAAAAGGGGGGAAACTATTATTATAAAAAAATTGTAAATAAGAGATAAAGTAAAAAAACCCAAAATGATCTTGAACATAAATAGGTTAAACTTTGTTTCAGGGCATCGCTCATTTCTGGTCATTGTTTGTATCTTCTAATGTCATTTCATGAATATGAAGATGAATATGAAAATGAGTTTAGCAATCCATTGTTTCACAAGTAATGATCAATATATGAATTGATTTGGCATAGGCAATTTTTGGTATTTTGTATAAGAAAAAAAATATAT
>NT_181579.1:0-363 GCF_000188095.3 Bombus impatiens | reverse complement strand
GTCGTAAAAGGGACATTTCCAACTTGTTTAAAACTCTAAAATTTTGTTATTTTTCATTACTATTGACAAGCTTATGATATATATTTATCAAAGGCCAATAAATGTACTTTCTATTAACGAACATTTTTTTAAATATCTATGATATCAAAAATGGACGCTGAAGACAACTTCATTGTACTTCTCCCCTGCTTTTATTACGTTATGCTGCTCTTACATCGGATAATAAGAAGTGAAGAAATGAAACAGAAATATGTTTTACTCGAGAATTTTTATTTCAAATGAAAGAAGAATTTTTTCTTCGAGCTACTCTCTCCTCGTGATATACAGGGTGGTTGGTAACTGGTGGTACAAGCGGAAAGGGGG
>NT_181578.1:0-389 GCF_000188095.3 Bombus impatiens | reverse complement strand
GCAGTGACGTGGTTGTACATCCACACCGATAGTCTCACCAATGATTGAAGTTGAGACCACGAGCGTCGAGTGAAGTCCAGAGGGAGTTGCAACCCCTCAATTCGGCCAATTTGGGTTGGACTCGTGGGGGTAGTGGTTGAAGGCCAAAGGCTGACCAGACGGCCGATTTAAGGGGTACTTGGTTCTCCCGAATAGCCGTCGGTAGGTGAGCAGCGTCGCAACTGCTCTGGAAACATCCTCAAGAGACGGTAGGGCTAAGAACGTAGCCCCGTTCGACCTGAGACGAATGAAATTCCCTGCAGGCCTAACTAATACAGGTAGCAGGGTTTGGGTACCGAGTGCGCTGGATGGGTGTGTTCCCAACCCCATGATACTACGGTGCCCGGGTC
>NT_181577.1:0-388 GCF_000188095.3 Bombus impatiens | reverse complement strand
CCTGCGGTGTCATGAGTCTGTTGGGTGCGGTTGACCCTGCAGGTACCGATGTTAGAGTCCAGGCGCGACAGAACCTGCCAGAAAGTTGGTGGGTAAGCCCCGATAAGACAGACGGCCGCGTACGGACATAGAGTTGTCGAGGTTATCCTGCCAAACAGGGCGTTTAGTTGCACTTCGTGCCATCGATGAGAGAGGCGGGGGTGGTGAAAGGATCGTGAGTATGTTCTCGCGGTTCCAGGGCCGCTCCTGATGCGCTTCGGAGGGTTATCGTGGAGGTTTTAGCCGGTATGAATCCGGCAGTACTAAGCCGGGCGCGAGGTGTCTATGAAAGTACCGTTCACGCAAAAAAAGAGAAGGATCGAGAAGAGTGTTCCGGCGGGCGCTGTAA
>NT_181576.1:0-387 GCF_000188095.3 Bombus impatiens | reverse complement strand
GGCTTGAGGAGTATAATCTGCTCAAGCCCACGAGAATCATCGATGCCGTGAGAATTAGGAAAAACACCTTTGGGACAAGGACTGTATTGACACGGGCCGACAAAAAGGTAGACGTAGCTTGTAGAAGATGTCGGGTCCAACCGGAAACCCTTGGACATATCTTAGGGTTGTGCAAATTCACCAAAGGTTTGGGGTGCACGAGACGGGTATGTGTTCTCAGGACGTAGGACCACTCCTTGGGAAACCCTGATGGATCTGATATTCTCCTACAGTCGGGTCGCGACTGGTCGATGCCTTTGACACCCGTCAGTTCGCCAATCCGGTGAGGAGAATTTCGGAGAAGTTGGTGGGCCCATGCCTGCCAAGACCACTCACCTCATCTTCTCG
>NT_181575.1:0-386 GCF_000188095.3 Bombus impatiens | reverse complement strand
GCATAATGTTGATGTGTGTAAGTAAAACTATTAGTTTGCAATTCATGTAACTAGATATCCGATGAATGTGACGTATGTTAATAAGCAAGTAAAATGTTACAAGGAAATTGTGTGTTTGTAATAGCGTTCCTTAAACGGACTGGCCCTTATAGATAACATTTAAAGAAAATGCTTTTGTGTATGAACTGGTGTTCACTAGTACACGACTAACTAATAGACATCATGCTAGATTAGTTAAAATGTAATGTATGCTAGATGTTATAGTGTTGTACTAGTGTTTACATCTTCCTATTTATGCGTTCTGTGTTTCCTGGTGGAAAATAGCGAGTAGTTACGTGTACAAGTAGTTTTAAAAACGATCTTAGTCCATTGATTTGAACAGAATT
>NT_181574.1:0-388 GCF_000188095.3 Bombus impatiens | reverse complement strand
CGGGATCATCGGGCTCGCCATGGTAATCCATATAATATTCATCAACACTGCTTTGTACATCTTCATATTCACTCATCTGCTTTTAGACATTTCAGAGTATAACACTTACAGACGTAAAAAACGAATACCAATGAATACTACAAAATACAGTAAATATTAGTAACATTGAGTCTGCTGTGTCTATGAAAGGAGCGATCTCAATTGACTGAAATGCACACTGTTTCTGCAAACAAGGAGCCCAGAGAGAGTTTATAAATTAATACATATCAGCTGTATGCTCGTACTACAAATATCGCGGCGTTTGGTCGTAAAATATGAAAATTGCAAGTGTGAGATGAACTTTCTGATGTTCGCGGGGAGAGGCGATCTCGAAGAAGCGCGCCAACGG
>NT_181573.1:0-378 GCF_000188095.3 Bombus impatiens | reverse complement strand
TTCTGACATCCTGTTGCAGGATATGATACGTTCAACTAGAAAACACATAAATATCATACAGAATATGCAAAGATTTAACAGCCTTTGTCAGTTTATTCAACGTACATAATCAAATAAAAAATGTTCTATATACATAGCTGCATAAAGCTTTATTAAAAAGTTAGAACAAAAATTCAAATTACAAGGGGAATTGTAAGAAACTCGTGATTACTATGCTATAAAATAACAGTAGATATATCACTTTGTAATAAGACTTCAATTGACTTATATTTATAAAGCATATTTTCCTTGATAATAGCCATAAAATATATTCACAAAGGTCAGCCGTTTATACTTGTACAGTGACATATAAGTTAAACGTCTAAGACATTTTAATGA
>NT_181572.1:0-384 GCF_000188095.3 Bombus impatiens | reverse complement strand
TTGCATACACCATAACCAAAACCCCAGGACACATGGCTCTGATCGCAGGAGAAGCGGTCCAAATCCTGTCAAATCCATTGTAATTGTAGTTTAGCATATATAGCCTTAAATACTCAACTAAACGTTTCTCCGCTGCTATTACTGGTATGTCGACAATTCGATGCCCGTTCTATTCCACATTTGCTGCAAAATACAGCGCACATCAACCAATTTGCGCTATATCAACTGTGTGCCCTGTCAAATGCAGCGTAATTACTGTTTAGGAGATTCTAGCGGAAATATTTATAAGAGGTTAAATAATGAGACTACCAGTAGGTGAAATCGTTAATGTATTTAAAAAGTCCTAGTCGCAAAACGGTGTGTATAAAGTCGTTTGGTCACAGT
>NT_181571.1:0-381 GCF_000188095.3 Bombus impatiens | reverse complement strand
TGTCGACCTTTTCCTTCTTCGCTTTTAGGAGGTAATCCTTATTCTCGTAGCGGACGATAACGTCGACTACGAGAATCCTTTCCTCGTTTTTGACTACGAGGTCCGGCTTTAACAGGTAGCCTCCTACTTTCAACGTAGGTTCGACAAATACCTCATTCTTCCTCATTAGATTGTCAGCAAGGAGCATTTTCACCTCATCGTGCCTCTTAATTCTCAATCCTTTTGTGTATTGGCACAAACCCAAGATGTGACCCAGTGTTTCTGGTTGGGCATGACCTCTTCTGCAACTTACATCCTCTTCTTGTTCGCCCGTGCCAATACAGTCCGTGTACCAAATGTATTTGTTCTTAATCTAATGGCATCGATGAATCTCGATGGCTT
>NT_181570.1:0-386 GCF_000188095.3 Bombus impatiens | reverse complement strand
TAAGGCTAGTAAAAAGTAAATATTTTAATTATTAACTTGAATAGATGTAAGCTTGCACAAG
Organism: Bombus impatiens; assembly: GCF_000188095.3. Classification (NCBI taxonomy): domain Eukaryota; kingdom Metazoa; phylum Arthropoda; class Insecta; order Hymenoptera; family Apidae; genus Bombus; species Bombus impatiens. The sequence goes on along the minus strand of NT_181570.1, from coordinate 325 downwards.
AATTGATGTATCAGTATGCCTGCGAAGCTGGAGTGAACGTTGTGTTTATAGCGGAGCCTTATAGGCAGCAGACATACTGGTACAACGACAAGGCGATACGACGTTGTAGGTGACTCTGTAGCGGCACATGGGCTAGAGGACAATACAAATCATGTTGTTGTTTTGCCCCGGAGTATCAATTTCATGAGGGTACAGGTAATGTCATAATAAATAAACTCCGGGAAAAACGATGTCGCCGCAAATTTTCTGATTCTTCGCCGACCAGTATGAATAAACGAACGCGACCGTAAGCGTTCAGTTACGAGCGAGATATTGGCAATCTTAT
>NT_181569.1:0-386 GCF_000188095.3 Bombus impatiens | reverse complement strand
TTTATAAATGTCTCAATGAGCTATTCCAAATTTTAAAAACTTGTCTCGTTTTGACCATTAGTTGCTGATACAATGTATGTCGATCTACTTGGAATGCGTGGGACCAATTCACTCCCCTCTTCCCATCGACTTCGGTGAGGTTCTTGCGCTTCCTATCACGTGATAGGATACCTCGTTGATGCACCTCGACTTTGTTAATTTTCCACTGGCATTCTTGATTCAATATGATGAAAAAGACATGTGAATGAATTGGTGAATGTATGTCTCCAAGAAGGAGAAAGACCAACTCCTACGTTCCGTTCATATCAGGCCCTGAGGTGACGGGGATGCTCGAGGGTCCAATTAATGATTCACAGGCAATAAAATAAGAAAGTACGCAAGGTTTA
>NT_181568.1:0-379 GCF_000188095.3 Bombus impatiens | reverse complement strand
TCACTGAAGATTGAAGGATCAGCGGACCTCTGCATAGATCAGCTCACATTGCGTGAAAACGACTTTTACGGAAAGCGGACTACGATCATCGTCCAAAACTGAAACTGGTCAGAGCAACATTCACGAAAGGAAAGATACCCAGGTGAAGAACTGGATTCTTTTAAGCACTATCGTACTCGTCGCAACAGCTTCAATAGTACAGATTCCGACGACAGTACAATAACCACTATGAACAAAAGATCAGAAGACACATCTTCTGCTAGCTCTATGGCTATAGGTGTGGATCCAAATATTCGGGCCATACTAGAGGCTATGCAAAAACAAAACGAAAGGACACGAACTAGCTTTGATAAACTTGTATAACTAATACACGATGAAA
>NT_181567.1:0-384 GCF_000188095.3 Bombus impatiens | reverse complement strand
AGCACAAATACAATTTTATTACTCGTATGTTTAGTAAAATTATAAATAGTACAGAAGGGTAACAGCTAAACTGTAGTATAAAACGATATGACGAATTGGATAAGATGCATTAGATGACTCTATTTTTTTTTACTATTATTGAAGTTTTTTACTTGTAAATTAACTCATAAATTTTCCTAACCGGCACCACAAAACTCATGAATAGTAACAGAACCAACTTCCCCTTAGTTATTATTTTTGATGCATAATGAACTAACTTACACACATGTGTCTTTCATCAGAATGTACTATTTTGTCATAGGACTTACAAGCATTTCTGGATGGCGCCACAAATGGATTCATCTACTTCAGTCTTGGTAGTAACGCAAGAAGTGCAAGTTTACC
>NT_181566.1:0-378 GCF_000188095.3 Bombus impatiens | reverse complement strand
CCTGCCAAATTTCTTCCATTGCTAGCGTTGTTTTACCGTTTGGCTAATTAAAGACATGAAATATCGAGTCGCTCCGCGTCTTTATCAATGATAAATCTTTGAATATGCTCGTTATTCGTGCTACGAAATTTACCAATTGGTACAAGTAATTGAGCATACCAAAGAGAAATCAATTACGATGAATTTGAAGATATATCAATATTAATATTAACATGGTAATATTAATATTATTTGAAAATATAGTATAATTATAGAAGAGAAGGATTGATGAATAAATGGAAATTATTTTAGTAATATTACTTATGATTTATTGAGAAATAGGCATAACATTGAGAGCTTCAGATAGACGAACAAACAGTCACGTACTCTTCTTAACGA
>NT_181565.1:0-384 GCF_000188095.3 Bombus impatiens | reverse complement strand
GCTGTAGTAGAGCCAGGTGACGAACCATAATCAAGTGAAAAGAAAGTTACTTTTTATAAAAAACAATAAAATCTTGTTTCCCGAATTCATTGCCTATTAATGGTCAGAGTGAAGTATTGACAATAAATATATTCTACACATTAGAAATGTCATTGAAATGGTATAAATAATTTATTAAATCACAATGACGATAAAAAATAGATACTTTCACTTTTTCCGATAGGCAAAAAACTACATAGTCAAGACGAAGAAGAGAAATAGCAACAAAAAGAGCTTATTCTTATTAAAGCAGGCTTAGATAAACATGGCATAACCTAACCTTATCAACGTATCTTTACCTTAAGAAAATTGAACGAAGCCCACGAACATATCAAAACCAACTGG
>NT_181564.1:0-383 GCF_000188095.3 Bombus impatiens | reverse complement strand
GAAACATTGTCTCGAATTATTCGTACTTTTTGAAATATTTGAGCAGTCGTCCCCACGATACAAGTTTCGTCTGAAACGTTGTTTCGAATTATTCGTGCTTTTCGAAATATTTAAGCATTTGTCGCTCATAATACAACTTTAATTTCAAATCCTTTCTCCTATCATTCAAATTATTCGAAATATTTGAGCATTTGTGGCCCTCAATACTGCAAACTTTAATCTGAAATCTGTTCTCCTATCATTCAAATTCTTCGAAATATTTGAGCATTTGTCCCCCTCAATACTACACAACTTTAATCTGAATTCTGTTCTCCTATCATTCAAATTATTCGAAATATTCGAGCGGCTCTCCTCCTCGGTATAATTTTTGTCTGAAACATTGT
>NT_181563.1:0-381 GCF_000188095.3 Bombus impatiens | reverse complement strand
CCGTCAAGCTTCGCTCTCGTGTCGCAGCGTCGGAATTACGCGTCGACAAAGGCCGCCAAAAAGAAATCGTACTCGTTCCTCTCCCTCTCTGATCGCATCAGCACGGCCAGACGTCGCTCCCGGTACAGAAAAACGCTTGAAGGGCGAGGGCACGCTGCGAAATCAAATACCGCGAGATATCGAGACGCCTGGATTGGAAAATCTTTATTGGCCTGTCTGGCTGGCGGTGTACTGGCTAAGGTTTGGTCCAACAAAATTATTTTGTCCCAACACCTGCGGCAATTATCGAACGGAGGCTCGATGGCGGGAAACGAGTCGTGGCCATCCAGAATGCTACCATTGCCGAGTATGCTTTGAGTATGAATGTGCAGTTGCAAAATA
>NT_181562.1:0-383 GCF_000188095.3 Bombus impatiens | reverse complement strand
CTGTCTACGTAATAATCTAAATGTAACAAAGGGAAAGGGAGGGGATAAGGTCAGAAGTATGAGAGACCTTTTCGCAAGAGATTCGATAGCACAAAAAAGGAGCTTCACGAGAACTGGATTCTATAAAAGACTCTGAAAGAAATTCAATCTGCGAAAGATTAGTAAAATTCTATAAAATATGTATAATTATCGAAGACACTAAATGATATTCAATCTGAAACAAACTCGTTTGCTGGATTAGTACTTGGAAAGAGAAACTCAGACAGTCTTGAGATGAGAATGTTTTATAAAAAAGTGAAAAATAAAGTAATAATTGTCAATTAGAATAAATTGGTGTTGAGAAATTTTTGGGAAAAAAATAGTGAACTGTTTTTATCTTTTTA
>NT_181561.1:0-381 GCF_000188095.3 Bombus impatiens | reverse complement strand
GTTAATTGCATTAATCGTTCGATACAGATTGAAAGAGTATTTGAAAGAGCGTACAATGTTGGCAAAAATAATTTAAACAATGGTATCGACGATCTGCAGACTGTGTAATTTTATATTTTCACGACTACGATTAGAGGAGAAAGAAAGGATCGTTTTATTCGCTATAAATATCACAACAAGTGCTATACTTTTGATATTTCGTAGATTTTTCCATCTTCCGTACGTTCTGTGCATCTTTGCAGCTTACGAAGTTTTCTAGCTTGGATCTAAACAATTACGATTTCACGATTAACAATTTGACGATTAAAAGAGTTCTTCGTTTATCTTCTTAAAAGGAACGTTAATTGCATTAATCGTTCGATACAGATTGAAAGAGTATTT
>NT_181560.1:0-381 GCF_000188095.3 Bombus impatiens | reverse complement strand
ATAAGTATGTTCTATCTGAAAATGCAAGAAAAGATATAACAGAGAAATCATAGTGTGAATTAGCAAATAAGATAAAATGACCTAGTGAATGCTATAGTTCCTTATTATTAATTATTATGTAGCAAAATATATGTGAAATAACTTTTTAGGATAATTATTATTCACTTCAATTAATTACTTCTAATTCCATTACTTTAGGAGTTGCAAAAAGTGCTGGACGTGTTAGGAGAAAGGATGAATGCAGCTTTAGCTGAGAAACAAAAATGTCAAGACGAAACTGACGCTACTGCTTTAACAATTGACCTTGCAAATAGATTAGTGAATGGTCTAGCATCCGAAAAAATTCGGTGGACCGAGGAGGTTGAAAGGTCAGATTCTACT
>NT_181559.1:0-375 GCF_000188095.3 Bombus impatiens | reverse complement strand
TATAGAAATCAGTCGATCGTTATCCTATTCTATATTGTAATTTACTACCTATTTATTATATAATAACTGTTATCCAAATCCCGAACAACTCTGTTGTATACCGCGTTTAGCTCACTTTATAAAATAAAATAAAATAAAATAAAATATTAAAATTATCTTAGATGATTAAAATTACAATTAAAGTTAAGATATAGGCGTTGAACAGGCATCCAGGGAAAAAGTGCTACAATTTTCCGAATCTTGCCTTATAACGCTAATTTATCGCAATCAACTGCACTAGTCGTACAAAACCGAATAGAATTTATTTTTCTTCGATCAAAGCCAAACGATAATATAGAAATCAGTCGATCGTTATCCTATTCTATATTGTAATTT
>NT_181558.1:0-373 GCF_000188095.3 Bombus impatiens | reverse complement strand
GCTAACATTCAATATATAGTGTTTAGTTTTTGATTATGACTTTGTATTGTTGCATTTCTTCACATAATTTTGGACCGTAGACAATAATCGTTAAATTGTCTAAAATAATGAAAAGAAATAAAATTTAAGAAGTTTTAACGAAAATTGTCGCTGACTAAGAATATTTTATCAATCTTTTGGTTAAACTGTAGGAAAAAAATAGAATATATAAAATGAAGGATTACCTGTAATCATTAAACGGGAAATAGACGCTCTGAAATTTGCTTGCCAGCAATGTCATAAGTTATCCTACACATAGTATACTCTATTTTTATCTACAGTTTAATAAAATTGAAAACATGAGTTAAACTGGGCAATAATTTTCATACTTCAC
>NT_181557.1:0-380 GCF_000188095.3 Bombus impatiens | reverse complement strand
GGTTAGTTTCGAATCTGTTCACTTTAACAACTTTGACCTAAATCATGTTAGAACTAGTTCTTTGAAGAGGTTTTGCGGGAAGTGGTCCTCACACATACTTCTTACAATCCCGTTTATATGGTTCTCCCGTGGTATGAATGTAAAGAACTGCACTCTTTCAGTTTTCAACGTGTTGCTTTTGAATTAATTAATGGGCCTACGCTCCCATTATTCCTCTTATTCGTCAGTATAGCAACGGTGGAATCTGGAACTTTATCTTCCCTGTTTGGTGTCTGGGGAATTTAAATGTATTATCTTTCCCCGTATCCGAAATCTGTTTGATAATTCAAGCTATTGAGAGACTGATATATGGGCCAGAATTGAGCAATAAAAATAAATTT
>NT_181556.1:0-379 GCF_000188095.3 Bombus impatiens | reverse complement strand
CCTGGATCGGGGACACATGTCAAGAATCAGTACCGACAACGCCGACGATAGCGGGTATTATCTACCACACCACGGCGTAATCAAGGCATCGAGCGAAACAACCAAACTTCGTGTCGTATTCGACGGACCGGCGACGAGCAACACCGGAGTTTCGTTAAACGATACTCCGTACAGGTCTCAAACTACAAGAGGATCTGTTCGATATCTTTCTTAGATTCCGCATTCACCAGTATGTACTCACCACATGTACCTTCGTATGTCCACGGGGAGACGCGATCTCGAAGAAGCGCGCCAACAGGAATCGTAAATTCCAGTTACGATTTGACTAGTTGACGCCACGAATCGTTGGATCCCTTATTTCTTGTGGGGCAATGAGGGT
>NT_181555.1:0-377 GCF_000188095.3 Bombus impatiens | reverse complement strand
TATTCGTATATGATATTTCGCACATTCACTATTACAAACAATTGGTCTAGACGTGATATTATATGAGACTCTGTGTCGCGTGTTATAAAATACCGATATAGAAAAATATCAGTGTTTTTCACGCTCTTTACAATTCATAACGTTGCGTCGCGACGATTGTAATTATCTGACAAGGGTACTCGCTACATTTCCATTATATGATCGTTTGAATATGCTCCGTTTTATATACTTGGAATTAAGCTATGAAAATTTATAAATGGTTGTATAATATTCTGATGCATAGTAAAATTTAAAAATCTAAAAAGTTAAAACAAAAAATTAATTATTCTGATAATTATTCTAAAACAATACCATCAATCCCTAACTTTTAAATCAAT
>NT_181554.1:0-378 GCF_000188095.3 Bombus impatiens | reverse complement strand
TAAATCTTGAAAAGATGAATATTATACTGTACTATGGGTTTATTACAATGTACGTTAAATTCCGATCTTACGACCAAGAGATTAATTACTTTAATTGAGAATCATAGAGGTGTAAATCTATTTCTCACAAAACACTGTTCTTTTAATATAATATAATTTAGTATAATACAATTATTATATAGTATTTCATAGCTTTATAAACCTTAAAAAGATGAATATTATACTATACTATAGGTTTATTACACTGTACGTTAAATTCCGATGTCACGACCAAGAGATTAATTAGTTTGATTGAGAATCATAAAGCTGTAAGTCTATTTCTCATAAAATGCTGTTCTTTTAATATAATATAATTTAGTATAATATAATTATTATATA
>NT_181553.1:0-376 GCF_000188095.3 Bombus impatiens | reverse complement strand
AAGGAGAACAAGATCTTACAGTTTATGATTTTGAAGATAATGAAGATAATGAAGTACCTGTGGAATCAGAAGTAGAAGATGACAAAACTAAGATTGTGAAAATTTTACCTAAAAAGTCCCAAACTGTTACTCAAGCTCATATGTGTAATTACTGTAACTACACAAGTCCAAAACGGTAATTTTTTAGTTTGTTTTAAATTATACCATAATCAAAATTTGACTAACTTGTAAACAATTTCTTAATCTGCATATGATGTAGATATCTGCTATCACGACATATGAAATCACATTCTGAGGAAAGGCCACATAAATGTAGCGTTTGTGAAAGAGGATTTAAAACTCTGGCCTCGCTTCAAAATCATGTTAATACACATAC
>NT_181552.1:0-372 GCF_000188095.3 Bombus impatiens | reverse complement strand
CCATATCGCTGTCGTTGAACATTTTCACCTTCCTGGCCAAATCGGAACAGTTATCCCTTTGGAAAGTCCTTCCGTGCGTGGTGAAAACTGTTATCGATGTGAATAGCTTAATGCCATGTTTGAGAAGTTCCATCATTCTGAAATATCATTTTTATTTATTATTATAGATGAAGTCGGAGATTATCCCAGAAAAATTGCCTTCGTTTTTCGAGGATCGATAAAATACATTCATTGGTATACTATTGTTTACTATTGTATACAGTATTGGTATACTGGAACATTGGTTTACTACCTCGGAGTCTTAAAAAGATATCTATAAAGAACGCACGAAAAACATGCGGAATTACACTCGGACCATTGTACATATATCTA
>NT_181551.1:0-371 GCF_000188095.3 Bombus impatiens | reverse complement strand
CATAGCCTACACCAAGGCTGTGACGCACCTTAGTCCACATCATAGATAAGACATTGACCCCCGACCTTCGGACACTTTTCCACATCATAACCTACATCGAGCCCCCTCAACATCCTCAAAGCAAAAACGTATATAAAACGAGGCTTCGCCCAGCTCGGACGGTTCTTGTTCTGGTTGCTATTCTCATACAACCCCTTTTCTCCGGTTCAATGTTATCCTTGTAAGTGTTAAAATTTATAATAAAGTTTTATAAAGGAAAATTTGTAGTTGGGTTACGACTCAGCCTTCTTACTACAATCCAAGTATCAACTTTACATGACAAGCGCATAGTTGTCACTAAGCAGCGAGTTCTAGAAACGTCGATTTCGGTC
>NT_181550.1:0-375 GCF_000188095.3 Bombus impatiens | reverse complement strand
ACTTCGCTGTTCAAGACCTAATGAATCTTTGGACAGATTCTTTTCTTCTCTTGTCCCTCGATATCCGCACTACGCACGCGTTCGTTAAGCGTTCGCGACCGTTGTCACGTACGCCTTCTTCCAAATATTCGACGGAAGGATGTAGGAAGCATGTCGGCCTTACACTTTCATGATATGGCGCTTTGTATCGCGAAGCCATCGAAAAGAGTTCCGTCGTCGAGTACCGCCTCGAATATATAGGCGGTGTAAAGCAGACCAGTAAACAGCTACATACCGTTTTATACGAATGTCCCAAAAATGGTGGCGAAATTTACTTTTTTGCGGATTAGAAATATCAACAATAAATTCTTACTTATTATATAACGCAAACCAGAA
>NT_181549.1:0-375 GCF_000188095.3 Bombus impatiens | reverse complement strand
AGTCGCGGTGCGCCGGCTACACGAGGGCGTCGTTCGGTCCCGAGCGATGTACGGGGCGCTGTTATGGACTGACGATCTGATGGCGAGTTGTCGCAGCATGCTGCTCCTGAGGAGGCTGCACAGGGTAACCGCCATCACAATCGTCCTGGGATACCGAACGGTGTCCTACGCGTCGGCTACCGCTTCAACCGTTCCTCCGGCCCCCGCTGTTCCTACCGTTTGTTGTCGTTCTTTTTGCGCTTACCGCGACAATCCTTCCTACCTTCGGGCGGATCTCGTGTATATTATCGGCAATCCGGGTTAGTGTTTCGGCTTTTCTGTCCTCCACAGAGGCCAGGACATGCTGCACATGCACCGGTAGTGGGCTCTCACAGA
>NT_181548.1:0-375 GCF_000188095.3 Bombus impatiens | reverse complement strand
GCTTCTAATTCCTTCATTTCAATTTTGTTTTCTTTATTTGCATCATCATCCAACATATTTCTTATTGAAATATTATCTTTTTTGTTATGATCTTTCTCTGCTTCTCCTAAACTTTTACTTTTTTTATCAAACCATTCTTGTAAATTTTGAGTATCTTGTGATGAAGATTGTGATAAATCATTATACAATGCTGCAATATCTTCTTTCCTTCGTTTCAAAGACTCTTTCTGGTGTTCTGTCAAGCGATTGACATCAAACTTTAAGTTTGTTTTAATGAAAACATAATCCTGTAATTGAAAAAATGCAAAGTATAACAGTTACAGAAGAAACATATTTACAATTATTACATAAATTCCTGTATATATATATATATAT
>NT_181547.1:0-373 GCF_000188095.3 Bombus impatiens | reverse complement strand
ACGGTTAACGTTTAACAACGGTTGACGTTTAACAATGATGAATAATAAGTAGCGATTAAAACTAAACTATCGAGAGTAGACGACCTGTTTATCTAATTGTGTTTGCTTCTCTTTATCTTTCGCACGTCGCGGGCAGAACGAATCTTTTTGGTTCAAAACCGAACACATTCTTTCCTTTGGTACCCCTCGGTACCTACTCGTGCGTTTATTAGAAGTTCGCAACGTCTTCTGAGTATGCATTCTATCGAATATTCGGCGAAGAAACCGTAGGGATTGCGATGGTATAAGGCCTTTACATCGGCTTTACGCTTTGTGCCGCGAAGACTTTGGAAATTTTCGTGGTCGAGTGCCACCACATATTCTATCAAATCAC
>NT_181546.1:0-372 GCF_000188095.3 Bombus impatiens | reverse complement strand
TCCTATTGCAATTTTTTGAAAGCTTTCTGCTACTCTAGTGATGCTTGGTTCCCTTATTCGAGGTAGACGTTATAAATACCGAATTCACGTTGCAACGAATTAAATGGTGGCATGAAATAGAAGTGCAGTGGATTTTGAGACTATTTGTATCGATGCTTCCAGTGGATAACGTTCTGCAAATGTACCGATGCATGTAGAGAACGTAACAATAAACTTTGCACCATGAAATGCCAACTCATAAATGCTTGCCTGATCGTAGAAGAAAATATGTTGGACGTTTATCCCTTGTGATATGTTGAAGAAGCACACGTGGACGATATTTCATTTTCAACTAAAAATTCTTCCGTCCAATTCGTGGATAATATTCTTCGC
>NT_181545.1:0-365 GCF_000188095.3 Bombus impatiens | reverse complement strand
CCTCTTTTGCTTCAGGAAGTTGTCTGGCTGATGGCAAGTAGACCAAATTGTTATTAACTATAACGTCGGCTAACTTCCTCGGATACTCCTTGAACATATTCTAGCAACGTGCGTACATGTATCTTCGTCGTCGGTTTCTATCATTTTTTGATCCTATTTATATTCCTGTCTTTATTTGCTGTTCTTTTACTCCATTTATTATTTTGTTTTTGGGGCCTCTCTCCTTCATCAGCATTAGTGCTGCTTTTTGTTAGTGCTCTGTATAGAGACGTGCCGACAAATTTATCTATTTTTCCCGCTAAGTTTTCCTTATTGGTTCCGAACTCGTCCGGTATATCCTTTAGTTCATTGTATATTTCCCGTGC
>NT_181544.1:0-373 GCF_000188095.3 Bombus impatiens | reverse complement strand
TAGCAGTTGAAAAACTAATTCAGGTCGCGGATAGGATAGAGGAAGTCAGTAGTGGAAATTATCAGAGCACGTCCGGCATTTCACCCTCTAGGACATAGGTACTAAACGTCCGAGAGACCGATGCCACTGCCACCATTATCAGCGCAATTCGCGAAGAAATGAAGCAACTTTACGCGAAAATCAACGCACTGAGCATTGACTGCCGTGGACGAGCACGTTCATACTCACCGGGGACATATCGCCATAGTTCGAGATCCCCAGATGGTCTTTCCTATTACCGTACGAACCGTGAACGTCGATCCTCGCAGTTTTATTCGGGACCAGCGAACGAATGTCGCTTATTTAATAGACACTGGTGCGGACACGTGCGTCT
>NT_181543.1:0-370 GCF_000188095.3 Bombus impatiens | reverse complement strand
GGCTGTCAACTTTTATACGAAAGCATTGCAAGAGGTCTTCCCGTACTGCGAATTGTCTGCAATATTATACTCAAATCGTGCTAAGGCCTTGGGATGCCTTCAAATGTACGAAGAGAGTTTAATAGATATCGATAGGGCGATCGAAATTTCTACCAATACCGCATTAACTAAGCATTTCAAAGATACAAAAATGGATTTGGAAAAAAAAGCTTCTCGTCCGCATACGAAACAAAATAACAGAAATCACTTCGAGGATATACCATCGCTATCGCACAACGAAAACAAAGATATTCCTGGTATGAGCGATGCTGTTCGCTTGGTTCATAGTACAAAATATGGTGTAAATTTTGAAGCGACGAAACCCATCGGC
>NT_181542.1:0-358 GCF_000188095.3 Bombus impatiens | reverse complement strand
ATCTACCTAAAAAGTTTTGATAAATTCCCATATATCGCGTTATTTCTGTTCGTACTATACCAGGATGGACGGCATTCACTGTAACACCAGTTCCTATATGACATAAAAAATAATGCTTTATCGATTGCATTATTTATTCAAAAATAAATTTTATTTTCTGTTAAAATGACAAAACCTTTCAATTTATTTGCCAATTCCTTTGTAAATAGAATATTAGCTAACTTGCTCTGTGCATATGCTTCGCCAGGCTCATAGGTTTTCTCATTATTCAAATCGTCGAATTTAATTTTGCCACGCTTGTGTGCACTACTTGAAACATTTAGAATCCTTGATGGTGCAGAATCTTTTAAAGTGTCTA
>NT_181541.1:0-365 GCF_000188095.3 Bombus impatiens | reverse complement strand
CCCAATGGTCCCATTCTAAAATCTCGTGAAATATTCCCCATGCTTCCTCATTGCTCTTGGCTATTGTCCTCTTATGCAAATTCCTAATTTTCTTGAAATCATCCAATGATTTAAGATGAAGATTATAACTTTTTGTCCTTGCTCTTGTAACGTCGCGCAGAAGCCAGGAAACCGCCGACCTCAGGATATGCATATAACACACCTGGGCATGCTATATCGCTGAGAATAGACAGTAGCTGGACTCCCATCCGAGAGATATGTGAATCATAGTGAGGAGGTAAAGATCCCAGTGCTTCAGTCAGTAAGTCAGTCTGTACTTTGCGATTGAAGCATAACATCGCCTTGTGAATAAAGTACACGGACGG
>NT_181540.1:0-366 GCF_000188095.3 Bombus impatiens | reverse complement strand
ACGACAAGGTAGACAAGGGAGGAGATGAAAATCCTCCAGATTAATTTGAATAGATGTAGGATGGCGCAGTATCTAATGTGCCAAAGCGCGATCGAGGCTAGACCGGATGTGGAAATAATATCCGAACCGTATAGGGAGCTACCTTACTGGTATAATGATACTAAGGGTGATGGGTCAGGATTTGGGTCGCGCAATTCTACGGTCGAGCACCGGATGAAACGCTTCAGTACAGAAAGGACGGACTAGTGGATATTGGTGTAGGTGATATCCTCTGTTTCAGCGGTTATTGCTCCCCCAATATCAATATACAGGAATTCATGACGTATATAAATAAGCTCACATCGAAGATAAGCAACGGAGTGAGCA
>NT_181539.1:0-368 GCF_000188095.3 Bombus impatiens | reverse complement strand
AATAATTTGTTAAGCAATACTATTTCTGCTTTGTTAGAGAAATATACAATTTACTTAAATAAGTACGACAATAATTATATTCCAAGTTTGTGTTAAATCAAATATAGAATCTTTTGATGGAAGATTGAGATACATAAATGTAGTAACAGTATAAACCACTATGGCGAAAGAGATACAACGTTTCGTTAGAGCAATCTGGGTCATTCTGTTTCCAGATGATACTTACGACTAATCCATAAATCAACCCTGCTTGAGTAGTATGCAAGTTTCTGTTCCAGTTACATAAATAATTTTGTCGCCTTCGTTTCTTACATGAAAGCAAATGCAATTAAAGGTCTTGTACTACAATAAGAAGTGATCTCTGTATT
>NT_181538.1:0-365 GCF_000188095.3 Bombus impatiens | reverse complement strand
AGCGTCCTCTTTTTGGGGAAAGATGTCGTGATTTATCTTGAAGGAACTTTTTAGTTGTACAATTTTTACTGATGCAATAAATTTTTTAGTTTCTATCTCTTAGCCCATCGTTGAGCATGTATTTTGACCTTACATATATGTTTCCACCTCAAGACATCTAACCTCTTCATCTTTTCACGCAATTGATTTCTGGATATTTCGTTTCTAGAGGTTTTATTTGACATAATTTATTTGTTCTTTCAAATTTTTTTTTTCTTTCAACAGCTGATTATGTTCATTTTGCAATTCTATTTCTCGGAATGTTTTCCATAGGCTTCCCTTACTATGAACGTCGCAGCTAGTCTGGGATTGAATTGCTAGTCGTT
>NT_181537.1:0-368 GCF_000188095.3 Bombus impatiens | reverse complement strand
TCCTCCTCCAGCGGGACGACGACGACGACGAAGTGGGGCGAAGAGTTACGAGTCACCGAGGAAGAGTTCTTCGAAGCGACAAAGAGGATGGCATTCCGCAACGCGGCACCGGATCCGAATGGAATCCCAGGCTGGGTTTGGGCGGAGTCAATCAACACCTTGGCTCCTCGTCTACGGCACCTATTCACCAGATGCATGAGGGAATGTGTCTACCCCCGGACATAGCGGACGGCGAGATTAGTCCTATTACGGAAAGAAGGTCGTCCGTTGGACTCGCCGTCCGCGTATAGGCCGGTGTGCTTTCTGGACGAGGTGGGCAAGCTATTTGACAGGATAATTGCCACCCGTCTGAAGGCCCATATGTCGGA
>NT_181536.1:0-367 GCF_000188095.3 Bombus impatiens | reverse complement strand
AAAGCCTCCTACCGACGTGGCTCGGGGGTGACCTTGCTCATGGGAAAAACCGGCTTTTCCGTTAGGCAAACATCCACTTTTCCCTTTAGGTAACTACCCGTTCTATCCGTAATTTGTAAGAACGTACGATGAACCCAAGGACTGTTCTAAGAACCAGCCATAAATCGAAAATACTTCTGGAATTAGAAAATCCTTCAAAAGAAACAGATTAACTTAAAAAAAATGTGTTAAAACAATTAAGTTAAAATGTTAAAGTTTATGGTGGACCCTTCGGTTTATTGAGCGTCGGAATGAATGTATGTGGACCGTAGGCTGTCAGGCAATGAAGGATCATCTCACACAACGTAACAGTTGTGCCCGAGCTAAA
>NT_181535.1:0-365 GCF_000188095.3 Bombus impatiens | reverse complement strand
ATATATATAAATATATATGTTTTGTCTACGAAATTTAGGAGCAGAAAGCCTATAGCGGAAATGAGACGGTGGTCGACGATGGCGAAAAGTAACGAACTTCTGGATTCGAGTGACACGACGAACGATAAAGTTTACACGTAGAAAGGCGAATTGCCGTGATTTTATGAGTCAAGAGCATTACGCGGATATCCCTAAGTCTGTCACATCTGGTTTTCATCTTTTGATGCTCTCGAGGAGAAAACATTACGACGTTGCTGAGAAATCTTTCGGCTCGCTGGAATAATTTCAATGGAACAAAATTTCGTCAGAACAGGGGATTAGCGATTTTTCTGAAGGGATTTGTTGATGGTAGAGTCATAGCACAA
>NT_181534.1:0-364 GCF_000188095.3 Bombus impatiens | reverse complement strand
CTTTTTTTTTCCTTTTCTCTCCATCTTCTCCGTCTTCTTCCAAATATCCGTGTGATAATTATAGCTGCTGCTGGCTGTAGATGTCGCATGCCGGTATACTGCCGTATTTTCTTCTTCTTACTCAGATGTCGTGAAGAAAAATCGGTCTTCGGAAAAATACGGGCGCCTGGATTTGAACCCGGGATTGCTGACGCTACATAGTGTCGAGTGGTGACATTTGCGATGTCGAATGCCGCCATAGAAAGAAATCTCGGTGTGGGTGTGCTTTTTGAACGCAAAACGCGAATTCGTTGTTCACACTTTTCGTGAGGAAAGCGAGGGTGGCGATCCGCGATGCCCATTGGTTATAGCCAACGTTAATAAA
>NT_181533.1:0-365 GCF_000188095.3 Bombus impatiens | reverse complement strand
ATAGTAAATTACTGTGTCTGTGGTTTGTTGTCATACAATGTTTATGTGGCATCGTGTAATTAAATACGATTAATAAAATATGTTGTCTTTACCTTGGTAATTTTTTATGATTTCATACATTAGTACGATTTAGTATATCGTCATTTTCTATAATCTCCTGCTTGGTCAATCTATCGTCAAAATCACTGTATGTTTATCATAATGTTATTTATCGTTACCGAAGTTAATAATAATGTATACTCTATAATGTACATTTAGGTAGCAACAAACATTTTTACAATATATTTCTTTATTTACTATTCCATAAGTGAATATACGAAAATAACGGAATAATTATTAAATCATTACATAGTGGCATTCCGAAC
>NT_181532.1:0-365 GCF_000188095.3 Bombus impatiens | reverse complement strand
AGCTCTACCTCCGATCGTCGGGCTTCTTTGAAGCTTCTTCGTGGGTCTAAAGGGATCACCCTCCTCTACTCCCTTCTCCCTCGGGATTACCGATATGGTGACCTTCTCATCCTCCTGACATCCGCCACCTTCCTCGGCTTCTCGCCACTCAGTGATAGCTTCCTCGTCTCTCGTTCCTTATCTCCTTTCTCCCCGATAGCAATTACCGTACGGAGAGTGCCCGGGGATCCACCTCCCCCCGCCGTTCTTCCAGTCGCATGATGACCGTCGGGTCGAACCTGGGAAGCTACTCGAACTCCCGACGGGGCCTGGGGGCTGCGAAACCCCCTGCGCCGTAAGTTTCAATCCTTTTCTCGTCTTATCCA
>NT_181531.1:0-364 GCF_000188095.3 Bombus impatiens | reverse complement strand
GACTTCCTTTCTTTGTTTGCTGGCTCACAACTGCATATGTGTTTATCGGGCATGAGTTCGGAGTGTGATCGCCCAATACACTTAACGCACCGTATTCTACACTCTTACTGTTGCAGTTCATTACAGCGTAATCGATTCTTCAAGTTCTTGCATTGTAGTCTGTCAGATTTCCTGTATGTATCTCATGTCACTATCTTGCCGAGCATATAATGCCTCTGGAACAGACTCATTATCACACTTCCAAGTGGTAGTTTCATGATAAACGTGTCGAGTTTTTAGGAAACCTATATATTTTTGTTATATTGTCGACAATTTTGTCGAAGCCGGTATCCCCTAGGCCTTCGTGACGTGTGCGAATAACGTT
>NT_181530.1:0-362 GCF_000188095.3 Bombus impatiens | reverse complement strand
ATTTTTGTATCCTGCATGCATCTGTGACGTTAGAAATAATACTACTTCAGAGAAGGGACTAGCAGGAGATTTAACCTCAACTGTCACCAGGTATTCACTATATTTATTTTATTATTTATCCGAATATTTGCCTTCGGCATGAAGTTACATACCGGTAAGTACCAAACTCTATATTACAGTGAATAAATAAGTAAAGGACGATATAAATAAATAAATAGATAAAGAATTCAAATAATTAACCTTTTGTGGACAGGCATATTTCCTGCACCTTTCGTGGGCAATTTGAGTCGTTTATGTTCACGACTAGTCTTTTTACTGTTTTGACTTTCAAAGAATTTGGAAAGATTCTAAGATACTTATCG
>NT_181529.1:0-363 GCF_000188095.3 Bombus impatiens | reverse complement strand
TCCGCCTCTTCTGCGAGCGAGTTATGCGGAGACACCAAAAAATTTTTAATTTATTCATCATCAAATAAATATTTTTTATTTATCATCAAATAAATATTTTTTATTCATCATCAAAAAAATATCCTCGAACAAGAGGCCGCGTGAAGGAGGTGCAACGGAAGTTACTCCCACATTACTCTGCTGTTACGCGATCATTGCAACAGTGGAGTGTCCATGAGATGACGTACAAAAAAAAACAGCTAAAAATATTGCCGAGCTTAATTGGATACGACAAGTTTTCGAATTTATTCTACTCAGTTGTCGTAAACATATCAGAAACACGATATATTGGTATATTCAAAATAGTACGACAAGTTTTTGAAA
>NT_181528.1:0-364 GCF_000188095.3 Bombus impatiens | reverse complement strand
ACAAGAGCGCCATCTGACCACTATCTTGAATATACAAAGCGGGACATTTAAATGGGAACCATATAGTACCTCTATCATTTTTGATTTTATAGAAAAAACTTTCCGTATAAAGTTAATTGCAATAATTAAAAGTATATTATAATATAGATATACATATTTACATAATTATTCTGTGTGTATCAAAACTATTTTATTTATATATGTTTGGTTATCGTTAGAATTTAGGGCGCGTAACAGATCTTCTTTTGAATTAGACATCGTTTTGTACAACAGAGATTATATTTACAGGTACGGAAATGACTTTTACAAAGTTTAACGAACAACCGTGGTGTTTAAACACGCAAGATGCAATTGATAATGTTCT
>NT_181527.1:0-364 GCF_000188095.3 Bombus impatiens | reverse complement strand
TCAAATTTTAAGTAAGCTTGAACACAATCAAGTTTCAAATAAGCTGGAACATTTTCAAATTTCAAGTAAGTTTGAGCATTTTAAAATCTCAAATACGTCAAATTTCACAGATGCTTCAACATTTTCAAGTTTCAAATAAGTCTGAACATTTGCAAATTTCAAGTAAGTTTGAACATTTTCAAATTTCAAGTGAGCTTGAGCGCTTTCGAGTTTCAAGTAACTTCGAGCACTTTCAAGTTTCAAGTAAGTTTGAGCGCTTTCAAATTTCAAGTGAGTTTGAGCGCTTTCAAGTTTCAAGTAAGTTTGAGCATTCTCAAATTTCAAGTAAGTTTGAGCATTTTCAAATTTTAAGTAAGCTTGAACA
>NT_181525.1:0-363 GCF_000188095.3 Bombus impatiens | reverse complement strand
ATCATATATTTAAGTTCGAGTTTCTCGGGATAGTACAATGCAGTGCCACAGACAGATCGTCGTATAGGACCGGCAAAATGCATACAATGTAGCGACCATAGTTCCAGAAACGTCGTCTTCGGTCCGTTTTTTTTTCACATACACAAGGAAGGTGCATACGCGATTATAGGCGCGAACGGTGGCGTGACCCGAGCGTAGTGGGGGGTCGTCTCCGAGAGAAGACAAAAAAGATGGAAGGGCGGGCAGTACCATTGTGAGGAGTCGGAGAGTGTAAACGAAGAAGTGAGAGTGTTGCCAGAGTTGTCGTGAGAGTGTAGTCCGCGTGAAAGAGAGAGAGCGTTGGATCCGTTGTGACGAGAGTTA
>NT_181524.1:0-362 GCF_000188095.3 Bombus impatiens | reverse complement strand
CTTACATTGGAAGTCCACCAAACTGTCGTCCAGAATGTACAGTAAACTCTGACTGTTCACCTAGTCAAGCCTGCATGAGAGAAAAATGCAGGGACCCTTGTCCAGGCTCCTGTGGTTCCAACGCTCAGTGCACGGTGCTCAATCATGTTCCTATATGTTCCTGCTTCAATGGATACACTGGAGATCCCTTCAGCAACTGTTACCCTGCTCCCGTGGCACCAAGTAAGAAAGTTAAAAACGTAACATTCAGTAGAAATTGTAAAAAGTTTGAAATTTATGTGATACACGTTAATTTTTCTAATAGCGGAACCGTCAGTGGTTGATCCTTGCGCATCATCACCTTGTGGTCCCAATGCACGTTG
>NT_181523.1:0-353 GCF_000188095.3 Bombus impatiens | reverse complement strand
TTCCTGAAGCAAAAGAGGTGGAGAAACTCTATAAAGAACTATGGGGCAAAATCGGACCACCAGACCCCCCAATACTAGAAAGTTGTGACTCAGGAGGGTTCATTCACGAATATTTTCCACCCATAATCACCGAGGAAATAAGTGAGAGGATAAAGAAAATAATGAACAAAACAGCCGCAGGCCCGAACGGCTTGCAAAAGAAACAACTATCAATTCGAGGCCTACCTAAGTATTGGTATTATTATTCAATATCTTATGTTTTACCTCTCACTTTCCGGGGAGGTGGAGAGAAAATAGGACCATGCTGATTCCAAAACCAAATAAAAATGCAAGCAAGGCTGAGAACTGGCGGC
>NT_181522.1:0-346 GCF_000188095.3 Bombus impatiens | reverse complement strand
GAGTAATCAAAGTGATGAAAACTTTTTATAATGCTTGTTACTTGCGAATACCCACACTTAACCCTGCTGCGGTCTTCCATTTAACTAAATTATTCGGTAAGAGTTTGAAGAAGAAAGTTACCTTTGCATACAAAGATTCGTTTTTCTTTATTTTATCTTCTAACTAAGGACCGGGGAAATGTAGCGGTACGTTGCTATATCCTTCATAATAACTTTCATTGCAAAGAACCGGTACATTCTATTATCGCAAACAAAATTTTGGCATTAGTGAAATTTTTACAAACTCTTATTTTCTCTTCGAAATGTTCCAATGTATTTATAACACTCTCTGCTATTTCTTTTGCAG
>NT_181521.1:0-363 GCF_000188095.3 Bombus impatiens | reverse complement strand
CACAAAAATTCAAGAAATAAAAACCAATAGCAACCCGACGCTACCGGGTTTTGCCTTTACGACTCAAGAAATAACCTTTGTGCTAACCAAGACTGGAGAACAGCCTTTGTGCGGATATACCCTGTTATCCATAGAACACCCCCAGCTCTTTCTCCTAGAAACGACTAAAGGAAATACATTTATACGCAAACGTAAAGCAGCAGTCGAAAATTTGGATATATTCGCATACGTTAACTCAAAATTCATTTACGTAGAAAAACTGTCAGAAGGCAAATAACGGGACTCTATCAGGATATATTGACACTAAGATGCATCTCGGAAAAGAAAATAATAGAGAATGCATTAAGTCTAGCAACTATATTA
>NT_181520.1:0-359 GCF_000188095.3 Bombus impatiens | reverse complement strand
GGAAGGGGGTGTGCAAGTATTCAGTAACGTCCGCGGCGGCTTTGGGGTTAGGAAGAAGCACATCATGATGAATCTTTTGTAAAGAAAAAGAATAGGGAACTTAATATAAAATTCAGAAAGAGAAAAGATTATGCGGGAAAAACTGCATTTTACTTGTAAGATGACCTAGTAATTAAGTTTATTTGAAAATTCTTATCGCGTTGACCGCGGATTCGTTATTGAACCTAGGATCATCGTCATTAGCTTCCCAAGTATTTAAGTACCGCGGTTACTTGTCAAGTTCCACTTAGATACACACTTAGATACACACTCCACTTCGCTGTGGAGTGCCGAAGCGTGCAGACGTGTCTCTAGTGCCC
>NT_181519.1:0-362 GCF_000188095.3 Bombus impatiens | reverse complement strand
CCATGTAAAATATAAAAGATCGCATTGTAAAACATTCGATGGAAATAAAAGTTGTTCGATATTGCATTCTATTCTGTATGTTAAATGATTTATCAAATTGGATGTGCACCTATCATTGGATCTATACCTACGTAGTGATAAAAATTTAATTTCCTTTACCAGTAGCTAGAGATAGTACATAGTTTAAAGACGAATATTGAAATGTACATCGTCGACAAAATTGTACCTTCGGTGGCTATGGAAAATAAGAAATTCAAAACCACCCATAAAAATATGGGCATTATATGGTGCATATAAGGTACTAGTCACTAACGATACAAAAGCATTGCAAAACGTAAAATATGTTTCCGCTACTGTTGTTA
>NT_181518.1:0-361 GCF_000188095.3 Bombus impatiens | reverse complement strand
AATATCAACGGATAACGTTAAATCGTAAATCAAAGCTGCCTGGGAAAATTATCCTATTTCGTAAAAAATTTATCCTATTTCAATGCAACCTAAACATATCTACTATAAAAATTTCCATTGCTTAAGAACAAAAGCATCAACGGTACGTGATACTTGAAAATCAACCTACGACTCTTGGCAGCAATTCCCCAATCTCTTGATCCGATGAGCGACTTTTTTCTTCTGCAGGCAGCTAAAAGTTGAGTAGTCAGAAGCGTAATTCGCAGGGGACGGCTGTCCCCAAACTCGTCTAATATCCACGTACTTATTGATTCACCTATCCTTATGTCCTACGCTTTCAAATTCTTCCCCAACGGACGCT
>NT_181517.1:0-361 GCF_000188095.3 Bombus impatiens | reverse complement strand
TTCTATCGCTCAATGTCTGAAGATTTTAATTATTAATAACTTCTCCATAGGTGTGAGAATCGAATAGCATAGAATGACCACTATGTTTGGCAGCGAGTTACACAGTTTCGAACGTTTCAATTTGTTACTACGTTGCTTATCGTCTACGATTTGGTAGCAACGGGTACAACGTTCTTCGTACGCTCACTCGTGTACACGCGGCTGCCGCTGACTTGCATTCTGCGAATTCGAGTATGCGGTCAGTCGTTTCGTGTCGTGTGGCAACGATTATGCCGGATGATCGTAGCCAGACCCGCAGCATTTACGCGCGTACAACCACGACACATGGGAAAAACTTTTATGCGTGCCGACGATGAACGTA
>NT_181516.1:0-357 GCF_000188095.3 Bombus impatiens | reverse complement strand
TCATATTCTTCTATCTCCATTTTGTAAAGAAATATTCATTCATCAAACACTCGTATTCTATAATCACCAGACTTACGAGCATATATACATTTTAAAATTAAAAAATCAATAAGTTAGATATTGTATAAATAAAATAGATAAAATACTCGAACATATCAACACATGGTTCAATCTTCAAATTGGATCTCTGAGAGTATAATCGTCGAAGGAATAAAAACGACTACCATACGTGCTCGTCGCCTGTCATCTTCTCAACAATTCAGCAGTAGTCAATGGCGAGCTTGCGGTTTATCGTCGGAATGGGTTTTTCAATTAGCAAAGCAGAGGTTTGACAAGCAAATAAAACAATTGTAACAG
>NT_181515.1:0-361 GCF_000188095.3 Bombus impatiens | reverse complement strand
GTTGTAAAAATGAAGAAGCTAAAATTTGTTAATCTTTCTAGTTTTAAAGGTTGAATATACAATAACATTGAAAAGAGTCAAATGAAGTAGAATTTCAGTACAGAATTGCAAATTTAAAAGTAATTTAAAGACATGTATGTAACATGTATGTAGATATTGAACAACTTTCAAATTTTCAATTCAAGTACATATATAATAATTACACTTTAATTTATGTTAAACACTCGTCACTGTATCTTAGAATGTATTATATAAGGGTAGTGTTGGTCCAGCCTTGCTAAGTCACATGAGGTGTGTGAAGAAAATATTGTAAAAAGAAATCTTACTTGACAATACCTTATTATGATTTATGGGAGTAAAT
>NT_181514.1:0-359 GCF_000188095.3 Bombus impatiens | reverse complement strand
GAAGCCAAGCCAGTCAACTGCATTTGGTATACAGTTCTTAATTTAATTGTCCAAAGTGAATAAGTTCTAATCAACATTTCAAAAGCGCAAACTCTTCGTACGAAGTGTGACAAGAGAAATTACGAATATAAATCGAGCGTCACGTTTTAACGATTAAGTGTAGTGTAAATAAAACAAAGAATTTCATTCCATTTAAAGAAATGAAGTCGACCACACATTACGTACTTTTTGTTATAACATTCGCCTAGCAAGAAAGTATTAATTCCAGATTACGTGCCTCTATAAGTCAATCGAGTTTCGTATAATACTTTCTCTTTCTATCGCCAAAAGCAAAACAATTGTAATGGCAAAGTACATTT
>NT_181513.1:0-358 GCF_000188095.3 Bombus impatiens | reverse complement strand
AAAAGAGCGTCAGAATTTCAAATTATTTCGCTCGCACAAAACTTTCAATTTACAGTTCTTATTATATTTCAATTCTTCTAATATTCAGACTTCGCGTATGATTCATTTTTATCATTTATTTAACACAAGGCTCGCTTTCTTTTCAGATATAGGAATTTTACTGACTGTTTTTGATACAAAAGGCAAAATATCATCAAACAAACTGGCTCCTGAATTCATGTAAATTTTCCCCTTCTAAATAAATTTACACGGTCGCCCTTGTCGTTTGTTTATCATAAAATTGGAAACTCGAAATGTAACGCGAAAGGTGATTACCATAGTCTGATAGAACGACGAAGGAAACTATTAGCGGTGATCG
>NT_181512.1:0-353 GCF_000188095.3 Bombus impatiens | reverse complement strand
GGGTTGAATAACTACAATTGTTCAATTACAGCTATAGTAGATTCTAGTTACAATGTTGCGGGATTATCCAAATTCCAAAGGCTCCGGGGTTCTTTCATCTCCGACATATATAAACCGGTCCTCGTGGTGAAAAACGAGAAACGGATTCTTGTAGTTGACGTAACTGTCCGCTACGAGAATAGAGATTATCTCCATAAAGCCGAAAAAAAGGTCGACAAATAGTTCCCCTGCCTGAGCATATTAAAAAACAAGTATGGCGTCGATGAAGGAACCATATTACCTGTGGTACTAGGAAGGCTACTAGGAAACTTGTTTTTAAATGACTAAGAAACAAAATATTTGTTTACTTATTT
>NT_181511.1:0-346 GCF_000188095.3 Bombus impatiens | reverse complement strand
TTCTCGTAGCGAACAGTAACGTCGACTACGAGGAGCCGTTCGCCGTTTTTCGCCACGAGGTCCGGTTTAAATAGATTTTCCCCAATCTTAATAGTAGGCTCGACAAATACTCCGTTCCTGTCTAGTAGCTTTTTAGCGAGGAGAGCTTTTACCTCGTCATGTCTTTTAATTCTTAAGCCCTTTGTATGCTAGCATAGCCCCCAAATGTGCCCTAGGGTCTCGAGCTGGACATGACGCCTTCTGCACATTATATTAATCTTTTTGTCGGCTCTTGCTAGAACTACTTTGGTGCCAAAGGTATTAGTTCGTAACCTAATGGCGTCGATAAAGCGAGACGGCTTCAACA
>NT_181510.1:0-358 GCF_000188095.3 Bombus impatiens | reverse complement strand
CAGAAGGTAGTGCCGGATTCTTACCGGCTAAAACCTCCACGGGCGGGCTGACAGTAGGCCAGTGTTGTGCGAGTTGATCGTCGGGCCCCTGTGTGCTTAAACACCAAAGCACGTTTATTAAACCAAGTTACTCTCAGAAAGTAAACTCACAGTACAAGCAAGGGAGGGGCATGGCCGCTTGCCTGTTTGTAATGTTGTAAGAGGAAATTTGTTTTTTCCGTTTCTTTTTAGAGAGGCTGTTAGCCGAGGATTCGAACTCGCGACACATCGTTTTCAGTTCTGAGCTTTAACGAGCGTAGCTGGCTGCCTCGCCGAGGTTCTAGCTGGTTGGAAAGTATTTGATTCTTAATGTGGCAAT
>NT_181509.1:0-358 GCF_000188095.3 Bombus impatiens | reverse complement strand
TCTTTACCTTAACAGTTTTAAGTTTAAATGATTCGTCTTTTCTGTAACTGTTGATTTGGTGGATTTGGGTTAGTCATCTTCTATACTATTGATAATAGTGAAGATGGAGTTAATCCTTTTTTGTGTGTTTTTCATGATTATTTCAGTTCGTTCAATTGTGTTTGTTGTTCATGTAAGGCTTTGAGTATGCTTTTTTTGAAATCTTCGATAACGTTTATTATGTGTATTTGGGGTAGGATTTGGGATCAATTGGGATAGGATTTTTATTTACACGGAGTAATATATTTATTGGATGTAGCTGATTTTCTGAGGCTTGGTTTCTGCTTATTTCTTGTTTTAAGCCATCTTCTTCGACCGC
>NT_181508.1:0-356 GCF_000188095.3 Bombus impatiens | reverse complement strand
ATAACACGAGTAGTACCATTCGTATTTACATTAATAGCTGCGTGCAACGGCTCGTTGAATCTCACAGTGGCCGCGACATGAAACAATATGTTTACTTTCTCTAACTACACATTTCTATTTTCTCGCGAAGGACTTAAATCCGGTAGACTCACGCCACCTTTCACATGGTAAACTTTGGTCAAAACTGAGGGATGTTTCGCTTTGATGTAGTCGTAAATCTGAAAACAAAATAACACCGGCTCAATTCCAAAAAAGAAATTTAATCAATTTGGCTCCTGACAAGCTTAAATATTGAAAGAAGCAAGAAGAATATTTACGAACGGGATCATCTATGAGCTTCTTAAATCGCTGTTCTA
>NT_181507.1:0-356 GCF_000188095.3 Bombus impatiens | reverse complement strand
TGAGAGCTTCGCACGAGAAGGTCCAGCTTCATCGTCTGTAATATTTATGTTCTCTGGACACAGAGTATCGTTTTTAAATTCTCGAAGAACTTCATTGGTACATACCTTCTTGATTATATCATGTCCGTTATCCATATTAAACCAACGTAACACATGAACATTCTGGCACTGTTCACATCCAGGTAATGTATGCAGAAGTTCAACTGCGTTACTTATGTCAGCATCCCATGTTTCTGTGTGTTGCGTACGCCGCATGTCTATAGGTCTTAAAAGGTTGTCCCACGAGTTTACCAGTATTGAATGGCCGATTAGTGTCCAAGCATCATTTACAAAGCGGCAGAAATCCCACACGCTTA
>NT_181506.1:0-355 GCF_000188095.3 Bombus impatiens | reverse complement strand
TGATGTTTAATTTTACCGTATGTACGTTCTGCAGTCAAAAGAGATTTGAAAGCAAAGAGATGCAGATTCCTTAACAAAAATGTTACTATGTAATACTAATATAACAAGATATGTGAAAGTCAAACCAAATTTTCTAACTGCCAATGTATCTAATTTGTCTACTTATTTTAGTTTTAATTTTATATTCGTTTGATTATGGCGAGGCAGGTCATGCACACAGTGTGATATTTCGAGCCGTGTAAAGATTCTTTAAAGATTGAGTGGGATAAAAGTAATTTCGCCATATAACTACTGTGAGAAAGTGCCTGTTGAGATTAAAATTTCCACACGCCGCATTTTGTAGATCGTAAGTAAT
>NT_181505.1:0-354 GCF_000188095.3 Bombus impatiens | reverse complement strand
ATTTTCACCTATAAATTCTATGTGTCTTACGATTATAATTTTGCTGTTGATTAAAATTCTTAAAATTCTTCGTTGTTATAACCTACAAGTATACCAGTGTTGGCTTTTCTGTCCCTTTCCGAATTTCTTTTAATTTCAGGCACTCTCACGAAAACTCTATGTCATACAGTTCATAATTGTCCTATTATAGCGTTCAGATCTTCCATTGGGCTTGTGAACATAAGGTGAACATGGTTCTACGAAAATCCCCTTTTCCCTTACTAAATTGTACATATCTTTGTTTATGTACTCTTTGCCATTATCACGCCTTAGTCTCTTTATTTTCTTCCCAGTAAGATTTTCAACTTTAATTAT
>NT_181504.1:0-353 GCF_000188095.3 Bombus impatiens | reverse complement strand
GATGGATTTCTCAGATTTTGCACATTTTGCTGCCTTCACAGGCAGCGTAGCTTCCAAATGTATTTCAAATTGGGTAAACTTGCATTCGTAGAGGCTTGGCTATTTTAAATCTGAGCTGCAGAAATAATTGGACTTGTGCGAAATAATCGCCAACATCGCGACTATCATCGCGATGATTTTCAATTTGCAGTGCGAAAATTGAGGACCACGCGGATCATGGCAATTTGCGTTCTGTCGACGAACAACGGTTACTTTGCACGCATATTACTTCAGGTACCTGTTACGATTAAAAGAAAAGAGCGAATATCGAATATCGATGGATTTCTCAGATTTTGCACATTTTGCTGCCTTCA
>NT_181503.1:0-353 GCF_000188095.3 Bombus impatiens | reverse complement strand
ACTACCACTACTACCACTACTACTACTACTACTGCTATTACTAAATAGTACTTTAATTATACATGTATTGAACCCAAAACTAATCGCAAGCACTGAAAGCATTAAAAGCAACTTAAAGGCATTGCAAGCAACTTGAAAGCATCCTATTTGCTAATTTCAAGAAAACCCCTACTTAATTGATAATCCAATTTAATCTGCCTAGTAAAAAGTCAAAGTTCTCATGAGTTCTAACTACACAAATATTTTAATATAACTGGGACTGGGAGAGGGGGTATTTTATGAAATACTTGTATCTTGAAATACTTCGTTCCTGTAGACATTTCTGAAACAAACTTGAATTTAAATCGATTAAA
>NT_181502.1:0-350 GCF_000188095.3 Bombus impatiens | reverse complement strand
TTTTTCCGAATATCTCAGAAACTATAGCCGTCTAACAGTTACATGTACAGGAAATGGTTGTTTAGAGTCGTATTCCCGATAATGTGTTCAAAAGTCATCGAAATCATAGAGGATGTAGCTATTCTACAGTTCCACGTTATTCGTTTCAGGAAAATGGCGGAAGAATTTCTCGAAATGCTATTCCACGGATATGAGAATGATTTTTTAAATCATTTTGTCACGACGTATGTATAACAAGAAAAGTAATTTAAGAGGACGGGACAATGACAGTGATTTTGAATAAAATAACATATTGTTGACGTTAGAGCGAGCGTGTATCTGTAATTAGGTTTGTGATTATTAAATAAGAA
>NT_181501.1:0-351 GCF_000188095.3 Bombus impatiens | reverse complement strand
CCTAGATTTCTTGAGTCATTTAATCGTCAGTATCTTTACTTATAGCGTGTTGTTATTACACAACAAAGACATACGACGATGCGTAGAACACATGAAAGCTGACTGGCGAGCAGTGAGCAGAAAGGAGGATCAACACGTGATGATGAAGAACGCGAAATTCGGTCGTTACGTAGCAGCTTTCTGCGCAATTTTTGTACAAGGTAGCGTTTTGTGCTTTTGTTTCGTGACGGCTCTAAATACGCTCGAGATTCAAATTGGAAACGAGACGAGAATTTTACACGTGTTACCTTGTGCAGTATACAAGAAGCTGGTAAACGTCGACGAAAGTCCAACAAACGAATTCATGATTTT
>NT_181500.1:0-353 GCF_000188095.3 Bombus impatiens | reverse complement strand
AACTAGTAATAATGTTATGCGTTATGAAGGTGACACTGTATATTGATTATAAGCCCAATAAGCATAATGTTCAATAGATATTGTAATTGAACAATAGAAAGTCAATATATGGTATATGACTAAATGTAACTAAATGAGCTAATTGAGATTAAAAACCAAACGTAACATGTTTTAATTGAATCATTGTAATAACAGTGATAGGGGTATGGCAGGGGTCAATTGAATATGAATTGATTCGAGTTATTAAATAGTTCAGCATAGTGATATGTGCACAAAACATAACTTACGGAATAATCACAAAAGGCATAGTGGATGGTTAGCTGCTAACTTATTGCGATAATCTTCAAATTGGT
>NT_181499.1:0-353 GCF_000188095.3 Bombus impatiens | reverse complement strand
AAATTTTCATTACGGAGTCAGATAAAATAGACGTGAAAAGCGACCTTCGCCATTTTTTTCGCGATTTTTTCGAAACTTCTTTCAACGTCGTCCAGTCGACTAACTGTAGCTTCTCAAAGAAACTCAGATCGTTTGATCTTACATTCAGAAATTGATTCTATTTCACAGAGTATCCTAACGTTAATGCGAGTCGCTGTATATTCACGCAATATGTCGCGTTTCCTCCAAGTGGCAAAGTCTTAAAATATTGGACAAATATTGTGCGTGTTTACATCGACAGCGTTGTCAAATGCAGAAAATTCATCTCGCATTCTGGACGATCGTTTAATTGAAAATCTTCGTATATTTCGTGA
>NT_181498.1:0-352 GCF_000188095.3 Bombus impatiens | reverse complement strand
CCGTCATCGTTATCCGATCGTGATAAGCGAGCAATTTTGAGCGTAGCTTCCAACCGGCAGTTAACGACGAAGCAAATAATGGAAAAATCTAGTGTTAGTGCCGGTGTTTCAAGTGTTCGTCGAGTTCTACCATCCTGCAAAGATATTAAGTGACTAAAATTGAAAAAGGAACCTTCGTTAACAACGAAACACAAAATAGAACGTTTACGCTTTGCAACAGAAACAGTGCATTGGAAAAAGAAACGGAGAAGGGTACTATTTTCAGACGAAAAAAGATTCAACTTGGATGGTCCTGATGGGTTGCTATATTATTTTCATGACATAAGAAAAGAGACAATGTCGGCAATTCGAC
>NT_181497.1:0-348 GCF_000188095.3 Bombus impatiens | reverse complement strand
CATAGCTATTATGTGATTAACATAACCGATACGAATCGTACGTACTTAACGTTTCCTAAGGGAAAGGGCTATACTTAAACAGTTTACGATTGGTATATGGATAAAATTACGTAAGGCCATCCAAGTTTCCAATATTTATTAACTTTAGTAATGCCATTGTCCTCCTCTCGTTGCAAGCTGATAACTTCACGATTCGGTGATCGACTCGAAACAATTCGGCAAAAATTCACAAGAATAATTGAAAGGTTAAATGAGTCAATGATATACCAAATACCAGAATAAATAAATAAGAAAAAATAAGAAACAATTTTTTTAGCGAGAGTGCATGTAAATTCTACGCTCAACAAA
>NT_181496.1:0-347 GCF_000188095.3 Bombus impatiens | reverse complement strand
AGTAAACATCAATAAATAACAATGAGTATAATCTATAATCGATGATTATTCGCGTTCGTGTAAAAAACAAAGACGACAGAATTATATAACTTAGCAGCCAAGAAGATATGAAATACATATATACTTAAAAGAATTGTCATTCATTCGTAATCTATGTTTCAATAAACGAAATGTCATATCAACGTGATTGTCTCATTATCCCAACTTATCTGCCTCTCTGTTAAGTCAGATACGAGAGGCTCTACTGTATTTCAGATTACCTGGTTGAAATTTTAGTGTCATTGCAAACTGATGAGCAAGATGTGATAATGTAAATGAGTACAGCGGCCAATGAAATCAACCAAAAC
>NT_181495.1:0-352 GCF_000188095.3 Bombus impatiens | reverse complement strand
TGCGAATACTACATTTCTACATTATTAATCGATATCGATGAAATCATCGAACGTTGCTCGAACAACTTCTCCGTGCAATGGATCGTTCGTTTTATCCAACTATTGCGAAATCCACGTAGTGAAACATGTACATATATACGATCCACACGTGCACTTGGTATAGATGAAAATAAATCACATAAAGCATGTTCTTCACGATCGGATGAGGCCATTTCAATTTTTCAATCATCGTAATGTTCGATCCCGCAGTTACTCGCGGGACAAACAATAACAAAAATCTTCCGGTTCGTGAAAAAACTCGAATCGACCGAATTCTTTGATTGCCTTGAATTGCGATTCAAGTAATTCTATT
>NT_181494.1:0-351 GCF_000188095.3 Bombus impatiens | reverse complement strand
TATTAGATCTTCGTTCTTCATTGGTAAGATGCAGATATTCGCCATCGACCGTTTGACAACCTCATTAACTGTCCTTATTGAGATGATTTTGGTAACGCCATCCTTGTCTTGATGCAATCTCGGTGATACGGTCGAACCTCCAACGTAAAGGAGGAAGGCAATCCTCCTTCACCACCACTATAGTGCCGAGGCAAAAATGCTCTGGAGTAGCGATGCGAATAGCATCCACGAAATTTCCACCGTTGTTGGAATAAATTTCTCTAATTCATATAGAATAATTTCTAAATTTCTCTGCGTGCAATGAACCACTAAAAAGATTTTAAGAATGCGTCTGTGGACTCGTAAACATCG
>NT_181493.1:0-350 GCF_000188095.3 Bombus impatiens | reverse complement strand
TTGCTTGATATTTCCTGTTTGTTATAAAGGTGTGTATTCCTATCGTTTTATTCCTTTTTCCTTTCCTTTGAATTATTCGTGAAGTTATTACTAGATTTGATTAAATTGTCGAATTGTAGGTTATCCTAATTGAATATAGTATTATGTCGTGATTTATTAATTAATTTGTGAGTCACTTTTGGTTAACTGGTTCTTCATAATTTATCCTTAGTGGAATTATGAAATTGTAGGTTATGTTGTACTCTTTATCTTTACTATTTCCTTAGAGTACCTATTTTAACTTTATTATCTCTTATTTGCCCCCGTATACTAATTCTCTATATATGACTACATTTAATTAAACTTTTATT
>NT_181492.1:0-349 GCF_000188095.3 Bombus impatiens | reverse complement strand
CTCTGCATACGTATGTTTTGTATTTGTCAATGTCCTACATTAGCAAACTACCATATTAACGTCCGGCATTCTTTCGGCATTTATATGAATAGAAAATATGGACAACATACAAAAGTTTTTCGCTCAGAAATCCATCGGTTCAAAGTTTTCACATATTTAAATTTCGGTATTTTTACCCTACTGTATGATTTATATTCATATGATAATCACTCAGACGGCAAATGGTATTATTTATGCATATTATAAATATTATTATTTATTAAAACGCATATTGTATTCAGAATATCACTTTGCTGCGCACTAAGCAGATGTTTTGCAGTGCAACAATACGTTTTTAAAACTTTCCAGT
>NT_181490.1:0-349 GCF_000188095.3 Bombus impatiens | reverse complement strand
AAGTGGATAATGTTTGTAATAGCGAGGATGTAAAGTTTTAGATGGGAATTGCGAAGAAAATATTACGAAAATATATGTGATATATATGTAGCGATAAAACGGAGAATTTCCTGGGAAGGAAATAAATAATATCGTAATATAATTTAGGGTAGGTAGAATATTTAACAAGGAGGAAGATAAAGAGATAATAATAAAACAGAACGTGGATAATATTTATAATAATGGGAATGTACTAGTTTTAGGTGGAAATTAAACAAGGAACGTTATGGAAATATTATAACGACAAAATAAAAAATATTCTCTGTAGGAAATACGTGATGTTGTAATATGTGTAACATAGGGAATGCTA
>NT_181489.1:0-348 GCF_000188095.3 Bombus impatiens | reverse complement strand
CTGTTCTAGCGAAGGATTTTAATAGCTTCACGTAAAGAAGAGAGTTCGTATTAGCTTCTGGCAAATAAAATTCGGATTCGTCGTTATCGACGGAGAAATTATTACTTACTAGTTTAGCGTTATGTAGTGAAGCTACAGAATTCAAGTACAAGATATGAGATTATTCAAAAAGTTAGTAACGAACTTTGAGCAAAATTTGAAGCAAATGTATTTTTATCGCATACACATTTTATCGACTGAAATATACGTAGTATTTCTTTTAAATATGGATAAAATTTGTGCAAAGGGAAGTCCTCTTGCAATCTTTTCAAAATCTACCACGGAACATATCAATTGTGAAAAACACTA
>NT_181488.1:0-349 GCF_000188095.3 Bombus impatiens | reverse complement strand
ATTAATAACATATTGATATTATTTATTCGGTATATCAGTATCAGTGCTTTAATACCCTTAATATAACAATATATAATATCTTCTCATTATTAATACTCTATATCGGCACTGGCAACTTCTTTACCAAAAAGGGCGTCTCAAATGATCAGTCGTCAAATGATTCGCTTATGACAAAGGGAATCTTAGTCTGATTGAGGTTAGGTTGGAGTTTGGTTAAGTACATACGTTGAGGTTAGGAAATAACTTATAATTAGACTCGTGTCATTATCGCTTATCTTTTCTATATTCTGCATGAAACAAGCCGCGCTGCGTTTACGCTACTTTAAATCGTGATTAATACTTCGAAAAG
>NT_181487.1:0-347 GCF_000188095.3 Bombus impatiens | reverse complement strand
TAGCTGGTGTGAAACGATCTGTATAGCGGATGAACTCCTGGAAAAGCCAAAAAGTTTGACAAAATACGGGACGAAGGCAGTGCTAGTCAATGTCAACGGCTAGTAGCTTCACGCGTTCTGCGGTTCCATTATACTGAGCGACAGGTGAGATACTCGGCAACACTGAGTACCATTGCCGTCACCGCCTGTTTTGTCAAACTTATTCGCATTTACATTAAAAACAAAACATGATTTTCTGGCTTTATTGAAGCTGTCCTTAGCAAAAATGTTTACTCTATCGCGTGCTAGTGTTAGGTTCTCTTGTAGACATTTAATTTTTGAAATAAGTTGGAAAATTTAAGCAAAAA
>NT_181486.1:0-346 GCF_000188095.3 Bombus impatiens | reverse complement strand
TAATTCTTTCTCTGCTCCAAGTCAACTTTTCTTCTATGCATCTTCCAACACTTGCAAATAAGTTACATATTTCTTTCATATTTCTTTGCGGGCCTGTGATTTTCATCTCGGCTTATGCCAAAAATCAATCAATGATCGGAGCGATCGATGGCATCTCGAACGTTTCTCGTATACTGTCATCAGAAACTTGGCATAAAATGGCTACAAGAATTGTTATAAAAGATATCTTAATCCTGATACCACAAATGTGTTACATTCCAGTCATCATCTTCTACTCAAATTTTATTTTTGGTTATACCTGTTGGTATACTTTTTTCGGTGTCATCGCACTGATTAGCTTGTACAC
>NT_181485.1:0-343 GCF_000188095.3 Bombus impatiens | reverse complement strand
CTGGTTCCAAGTGGTCCGTGCAATTCCTCCTATTGTCGATCCAGACATCGAAGTACTTAATCTTCTCGCTGGTAGTCAGCGTGTTACCACGCGTGTTACGAGATGTTGATGTCGAATATTGTGAGTACCCTCGTCTCCGTCATTAATAAAATTTCGGTCTTCTCTGCTGCTATCTGAAGTCCCGAATTTTCACACCAATTAGTAATCGTCTTCATAAGGCGATACAGCATGTTTTCCACATCTGCTTCTTTGTCCAGGCCTATCAAGATGACAAGGGCGTCCGCGAAGGCAATAGATCTGAGATTATTCATATTGCCGAATCTGGTAAAAAGGATGTCGTACA
>NT_181484.1:0-341 GCF_000188095.3 Bombus impatiens | reverse complement strand
CGCCGCCGCTGTCACATAAAGTCACGGCACAACTCAGATTATATAAAAACAAGAAGGTTGAGCCGAAACACAATTATCAACTTTCTTTTTGTTGCACTTTATTATCCACTTAATAGTCACAATAGAGTATACACTGAGCTGACACGTACAAATTACTTTACTCTGACAACTTTATCTAAATTAAGGAGGCGACTGATCTAAGGGTAGAAACCCGGTAATGAGATGTTGACTCCTCGAAAGATGGAAAATCTGTGAAGTTTAGTGATGATATTGTGGCGGAAGAAAGGCTAATGGGTGAGTCTAAAGAAAGGAATAAAGCTGATTTGTTAAGGATAAATTTT
>NT_181483.1:0-346 GCF_000188095.3 Bombus impatiens | reverse complement strand
GCTCGGGCAGTACTTGTTCTCGTTCTAGTTGCTGTTCTTCTACAACATCCCTTTCTTCGTTCAACTTATCCATTTTACGTGACAGACGCTTCGATACGAAGATGCTACACGTAGTTGTTTTGCCATAGAGGATTAACACTGTACGACGCACATAATGTAATAAACAAATTCAAGACAAAGCAATTTCGCTGCTACGTGCAACCTACAACCAGCGACAAGTTCAAACCTTTCGTTACCCCCCTCGACCAGTATAAATAGTCGACCATGTCCTTGTGACACCAATTACCTCTCAGAGAAAGGACATCGACTCCCGACTGTCGGACGCCAACGCCGCGACGCATCTTAG
>NT_181482.1:0-346 GCF_000188095.3 Bombus impatiens | reverse complement strand
TAATACCCCTATAATTCTTTAATTAGTATCGTAAAGGATCAGCGGTATATGGGCCATCGGGACCTCCCATTTTTCAGCACTTTTATTGGTTTCACGTGGAGTACATCGAGATTTTGCCCAAGGTTTTCCCCCGATACTACAGTAAGATGGATAGTTGATTTAAAATTGATATATATAGGAAATGAGTTTCCATAGACTAGTAACATACATTCAAACTACGTGAGGAAGCGAAATAAATGATAAAAAACCAATTACTAGTTGTTTAATTAAAGTGCTTGAACATATGTTATTAGGGTTCGTCTTACAGAAATCATGCAATAGTGGAAAGATTTTATCAAAGACACTT
>NT_181481.1:0-342 GCF_000188095.3 Bombus impatiens | reverse complement strand
GTATTTGTTCGAGATTTGTGATATTGAGCTTAGGCTCGAGGCGACAATCAGTCGCCGAACGTAGCCGCAGTGAAGGGAACGTTTTGTCTAACAAAGGTATAGAGTAATAGTATAGCTCTCCTTAAAAGGAAATAGTTGTAGAGGCACGCGACAGTAAACATTCCAACGGTTTCTGTTCCGTGGCCCGTTACACGCAGACCCTATTCTTCGGGTAAGATGATTACCAGATGTTGACACATCTCCACAGTACATGTTCAGTTAGCCTGAGGACCCGTTATAAATCTCAAGATTTAGTTAACAAAAGTCCTTCAAACAGACGAACAGTCTTTGTCCCAACTACGG
>NT_181480.1:0-345 GCF_000188095.3 Bombus impatiens | reverse complement strand
CGTCACGCGACGTAAACTGTTGGGAAGTTTACTGTCAAGTGCCGCCATAGGGCGTTAGGTAAAAGTGACGAGAATATGTACTCTTAACACTGCAGCTTATTATATGGATCTCGCTGCACCGCTAGTACGCGCCCAGCTCCATAGATGTCACTCTGTGGTCGAATACCTAACTGTCATGACTTGTAATAGTCCCCAGATGGCATCACACGTTCAGTATACTCATGTAAGGCTACGTATCGTTACTTGTACGTACAGGTGGTACCACCAGTTCGTACATGGGTCCCAGGCTAATGATGATTCTATAACTCTGACCTGAATAATGGGGCCTCTTGACCAAGATGGCGA
>NT_181479.1:0-346 GCF_000188095.3 Bombus impatiens | reverse complement strand
ATCGTCGGATACGTTCGATCTTTGAACCGAGGAAGACTGATCTCGTGAACGATGCTCGTCCTTCCATGTGGATTCCGAATGCGTTCTAGAAATAGATATATTTTAACGTATTGAGGAAATTACTCTTTTTTTAATCGTTTTTTCTGAGATTATTAGGAAACAATTAAGATACGTGCATTTAACTGCAATGAACAGAATTAGCAATAAAAATGAAAGTAATGAATATGAATAATACTATAGAATTTTATATAGATTGCTTGTTCGTAGTTTCTTCCGAAGAATTCTTTTTCATGGAAGGAATAATTACATACATGCTATCTAGTTCCTTATAAATACGTTTATTAGA
>NT_181478.1:0-344 GCF_000188095.3 Bombus impatiens | reverse complement strand
ATATTAATGTTGTACATTGCGTCATTAGTACACAGAAAATGTAATTGCAAACGAATAATTGGTATAATTATTAAGACATGCAATGTTTTAATATCTCTGTGATACTGGAATATCGTGACGAGTACTGTTTTTCAATGTTTGAACGGGATAAAAGTACACGCATAATTCCGCAGTCGAATACAAACAGAATTTTGTAAAACGTAGAAAATGTGACTCATGATGCTCTTTCTCTGTGATTTTCATCTACGCCCAAAAATCGATGTTATGTTTGATTTTTTCGTGCGATCATCCATTGCGAGTAAACAAATTTTCCTTTTCCTTTTCGGAATCGTCGAAAAGGTTTA
>NT_181477.1:0-345 GCF_000188095.3 Bombus impatiens | reverse complement strand
CATAAAAAAGTCAAAGAACGAGGGAACACTTGCAAACAAAGCTCGATACGTCGACCAAAGAAATTGACTGGAAGAGAGGAGAAAGTTATCATTGGCGAATTAAAAAAAAATCCTACTACATCCGCTCCTCAGCTCGCAAGTATGGTAGCTGATATGTTTTATAAAGAAGTTCACCCGGAATTATGTCGACCAATCTTACGAAACAGTGATTTTCATGGAGAGTATCGCGAAAGAAGCCATATATTAATGCGGTAAATTATAAAAAAAGATTGACTTCTGCAAAAATCTATATTAATAAAGATAATTCTTTTTGGAACGGTCATCTTTTCGGACGAGTCAAAATTT
>NT_181476.1:0-341 GCF_000188095.3 Bombus impatiens | reverse complement strand
TGTATCCATGCCAGTCGACAAACACATAAGAGGTTGGTGTTTACCAACATGAGTTTTCATAACGAAATATTTTTGAACTTAAAGTAGGCCCAGACGAGTAATTAGCAATCGAGGCTTTTGTTTTCTCGACCGGGCCATTCAAAGAATTCCTAAGACGAACGGCAAATCACAGGCAAACGGGACACCGATGCTGGCAAAATTGTCGGTAACACCCGGGAAATGGGACCGAGTCTTGAGACCAGTAGAATTCGCCTAGAACAATACAGTGCAGGTCAACGAAAGAAAGTCCTTCGCTATTGTTGTTTGAAATAAATCAGCTTGGTTTCATCAAGGGGGGGGGG
>NT_181475.1:0-345 GCF_000188095.3 Bombus impatiens | reverse complement strand
CTATTTGACAGGATAATTGCCACCCGTCTGAAGGCCCATATGTCGGAGCGAGTGCCTGGATGGCACGATAGCCAGTATGGCTTTCGACGC
This sequence comes from Bombus impatiens, assembly GCF_000188095.3. Classification (NCBI taxonomy): domain Eukaryota; kingdom Metazoa; phylum Arthropoda; class Insecta; order Hymenoptera; family Apidae; genus Bombus; species Bombus impatiens. The sequence goes on along the minus strand of NT_181475.1, from coordinate 255 downwards.
GGTCGCTGGACGGTGGACGCTGTGAAATGAGTGAGGTCCATGGCGGAGGCCATGGTTTCCCGAGAAGGCGTGGCGTTGGCAGTCTTCTTGGACGTCACGAACGCCTTCAACGCCATTCTCTGGGACGGGATTGTGGAGGCCCTGGAACACTTTAAGGTGCCGTCGTATCTCGTTCGTGTCATTCTAGCGTATCTGAGCGACAGGTAGGTCGCGTACACCGGCAAAAATGGTGAAGAGAGGAGGCCGGTCGAGCGT
>NT_181474.1:0-344 GCF_000188095.3 Bombus impatiens | reverse complement strand
TTATAAAAATTGGATCTAATTAATTAGTAGAATATGGTAACAAATATACAGAATATCCTGTCAATACCTTTTGTAGTCACGTGAAATTCTATGAAATTTACATACGTAATAAGTATACAGAATAACGTACCAATACTCCTTGTAGTCATACGAAACTACTATGAAAATTAGATCTAATGAATTAATAGCACAATAAAGTAACAAATATACAGAATATCGTCTCAATACTTTTTGTAGTCATATGAAACTACTACTAAATGGTACGAAATTAAAGAATTTCACAAGTATGCAGAACAGCGTGCCAATACTCCTCACAGTCATACGAAACTATTATAAAAATTGGA
>NT_181473.1:0-344 GCF_000188095.3 Bombus impatiens | reverse complement strand
CCAATTACAGCCCTGTTTGATGTAGTTTCTCGTAATTTATGTACAGTTACTACAGCTTAGGATAAGGGACTTTCTGCGTTTAACGTTAATTTCATAACCTTTCATCGCCTGAAATGTTGCACTATTAGAGATATCGGAATGTAGCCATCGATGTCTTTGAATTTGCGAATGGATTCGTCATTAAATTTTATAAACACTGAGTCCGGGAATGCCCCGTCTTCCAGCTGATTTCTTCAAAGTGTTGACGATGTAAATTTTTTTACGATTCCCGTGGCGCCGTTCATCAAACCACCAGAATTGACATGTTTCGTTGTAACATAATTCGTGATCTCTCAGCTAATGCT
>NT_181472.1:0-344 GCF_000188095.3 Bombus impatiens | reverse complement strand
CTCCCAGTTTTCTGACGCACTAAATACTCCAAACTCAGATTAATTACCCCACGAGGTTATATTAAGTACCGTAGAAATCATAAAATCAACATAACATCAATATCACTGGACGCTGCGGATTTTTATGCGCTTATAGGATATTTCAGTAAAGAAACGCAAAGAATGCACATGATATGCAAAAATATATAAAATGTTCAAACTATAATATTCTTCATAGAATGTAATAGACAAAACCATGTTCTGCGTGAGTACGATTTTTTAAATTATATTCCTACAAATATAGGTTTGCATAAATATCCACAGGTTTATTATTAGTTTAAAAAGAACCACTTATTTTGATGTGG
>NT_181471.1:0-343 GCF_000188095.3 Bombus impatiens | reverse complement strand
TAAAAAGAGGGATAGAAAACAACAAGGTCCTAGATTTATTAGCCGCACAGGAGGCAGAGTTTAACCCTGAGTTAATTCATGAAGCCAATGAAAAAGCGCTACAGTTAGCGCAGGGTCAATGCGGGGTTTGCCAGCGTCAAGGTTTCCCACTATTTTTAGTCAGAAAATCGATCGTACCGATAAGTTTTAATCAGCATATTGACTGGGAAAAAGGCATGGTGAGTTTAGGCGAGCGAGAGCCGCAAACGGCATGGCAAACCTATAAATATGTCTACCGAACGTTACGCGAGGGGTATATTTATCTATTGTGTAATCCGACCGGCAATAGCGATGACCGTAAACT
>NT_181470.1:0-342 GCF_000188095.3 Bombus impatiens | reverse complement strand
ACGCTACTAGAGCAATGTAATCTCAGCTCGACACTGCTGGGATTATAGTTCTCGACAGTGGATGTAAACACTGAATTATAAAAAGCAGTGCTTCACTGGATTGCTTGCTGAAATGGAAACACTGTTTACATTATTTCAGTTATGATTCAGTGTTGGGTGAAATCACTACACTGGAACGCTACTAGAGCAACGTGATCTCAGCTCGACACTGCTGGGATTATAGTTCTCGACAGTGGGCGTAAACACTGAATTAAAAAAAAGCGTCTTTCACTGGATTACTTGCTGAAATGGAAATACTGTTTACAATATTTCAATTATGATCCAATGTTGGATGAAGTCACT
>NT_181469.1:0-339 GCF_000188095.3 Bombus impatiens | reverse complement strand
CCATAAAACATCGAAACGATTTTAAAGATTGAATAATGATATTTTGTAGAATATTTTATTAAAACGCATACTTCGTTATACAAATAAAATTGAGATTCGGTGAAAATTGAATATTCTATAAATAATCGAAGTAAGAGATACTGCAATTTTCTTATATAAACTTTTATTTATAAATATACAAATAGTACATATTGTACATTATTGTTCATAAGAATATGGATATTTAGTCAATATGTTCTACGACTATATAACTGAACATAATGTGCTTCGATCGAACGGTTATCATTTTTTTTACGGAATCAATAAATTGTAGATATAATTTATCAAAAAAGGACTTAC
>NT_181468.1:0-342 GCF_000188095.3 Bombus impatiens | reverse complement strand
TTTCAAATTCCGTGAAAAATGAATTTGATTCTTCAAAGTCTTTCAGCATCATCCTGTCGACTCTATTTCTTACGGAAATTTGCAGTGCTGTTGATTCCTTCAAATACATTTCATCAAATTATTTCGTTGTTTTTAAAACTGTGTCTTAATCACCAACAAATTCAAATTGTTCATTCGTTATACTACAATAGATGTAGTTCATCGCCTTTAGATTCTTTTTTTCCCAATTATCTCGCGCATCCGTGTTCTTTTTCTCTCTTGTAGCTGGTTTATCACATTTTTTACACTTTAAATACAGTAATACTCTTTTCTTACATATTTTGTAATCGCGTCCATCGAATA
>NT_181467.1:0-343 GCF_000188095.3 Bombus impatiens | reverse complement strand
TTTAGTTTATTTTAGCGTTATATAAATTTAGCTTGATAGATTTAGTTGATTTTAGCTTTGTATAAATTTCTATTTCTCTGGCCAGTGAGTCCAAGAGGTGGCCTTTCTTCCTTAGCTGAACCAGTTTCGCTATCCGCCATGCCGGAGGTAGACGCCCTCTCTCAAGCATCTTGTAAAGAAGTGTCGCGGACGGGGAGCCAAAATGTTGATTGATTCCGCCTAAACCCGTCAAGATATTCCGTTTGGACCCGGTGCCACGTCCCGAGATGCCATCCTCTTCGTCGCTACCGAGAGCCCTTCTTCGGTCACGGCCAATTCTTTCCGTCACTCCAACGACCAAGTG
>NT_181466.1:0-341 GCF_000188095.3 Bombus impatiens | reverse complement strand
TATGAAACATCAATTCGAGGGTGGAAAGGAAATTGCATTCTGCGTATTAAAATTACAGATAAGTACTTGACGTATTTTCAAGAGTGAAAACTAACCGGAAATACATGCCAGCAATCGCCGGCGTTGTGCGCCGCAGAAACTAGAACATTCCCATGGAAGAAATAAACCGTCAAGATCTAAATCTCCGCGCTCAGGCGAGTGCCCAAGAGGGATCGTGGGAATCTGGAAAACAGATACCTTTGTTAAGAACAGAAATCATAATTCTATTCTAATTAGATAGTGTAATCAAACTTTTGAGCGAATACCAAACCACGGAAAAGATATCAAGAAGTATTTAAATA
>NT_181464.1:0-341 GCF_000188095.3 Bombus impatiens | reverse complement strand
CCTTCAGCTAGAACTACAAGATTAACTTTTTGGCAATGTTCTTTGCTATAAATATATGAACGTGGTGCCAATCAACCTCTTCTTGGTGCCTCTTCCTCTATTGTATTGTAACACTGTAAGAGCGAGGATCTGGATCATCATACACTATACTTATACTTCTTTCGATATATTTTTCTATTATTAGGTTGTCCGAAAAGTTTCTTTCCTTTTGTAAGGAGATAATACACGTACGATATCTTTTGTTTTATATTAGTTTATTGAATTGTGCACGAACATAATAATAAAAATATAACGAAATAAAATAATATAAAACAGAAATTGTTGTTCATCTATTATCACCT
>NT_181463.1:0-342 GCF_000188095.3 Bombus impatiens | reverse complement strand
CAATTAAGCTCAAGAATAATAAACATAAAATAAAATGTAATTTGATTGTTTTCATATGTTTTTTAACCTTTATTAATTATTAATGATCGCATTGGTAATCCATTAACTTGTTCAACGCTTTTGGCAAAATATTCATCTTTCAAATAATCTATTTCAAAACTTCTTACATCAAAATGTACCCATGTTGATGCTACAGCTTGCTCTCTTGGTTTTTTTACTCGATTCCCTGCCTCTAAAGAAATAACATTTTCAACATCCCATCTATAATGTGCATTACAATACTTAATCATCACTTCTCTTGCATCATCACATAAATGAGATACTGTGATTTTAGGATTATTG
>NT_181462.1:0-342 GCF_000188095.3 Bombus impatiens | reverse complement strand
TCAAGGCGGCTCTCAATTCGGCCGCCGCCTCGCTAACCACCACCGTCCTATCGAATTCAATTAGGATGTGGCCCTCTCTCGTCCTACGGACCCCCGTGGCTCCCTCCAATGAACTCTTCACCATCATTATCCTCTTATAAACATGAAGCTATTCGCAACCTTCCTCCACCTTAATTAGAATGGGTTCCTCCCTCCTCCTGTTTCTTGGTACGCCTCTCTCTTCGGCACCAACCCACCGGTTGTTTCCCGGACGCACCATCGGGGTAACTTGCTCTAAGGGAGCTCTCCTCTCCCGCTTCCTTTTTTCTACCCTCATCCACCCTTCGGAGTCCTCGCTGAAGT
>NT_181461.1:0-341 GCF_000188095.3 Bombus impatiens | reverse complement strand
ACTGTGACGAACGTTTTTGTAAGGATTTGATTACGCTTGGACTTTGTTTACCGGCATCCTGCACCAAACGAGATGTAGCCACGATGCTAGATAAAACATTGCATGACAAGACTCTTCTCATCGGCAAACTTTTTGCTGTACACTTCAGGCTCATCGAAGTCACTGATTTGGTAAATGATTATCAATGGCTACTCTCTGCGAAAATGATCTCCATCATGTACGTAAATTTCAAGCTCCTAATCGACAGTCCAAATTTCAATTCTCAGTCGACATAAATAGAAGTATCACGATCGGCGTTAGACTAAATATCGAGTAGAAACCTTAAAACTGTGATTACAGAG
>NT_181460.1:0-341 GCF_000188095.3 Bombus impatiens | reverse complement strand
TAAAAATTAAATTTCAACTTCCTACCTGACTACAAATCTAATTTAACCAATCTCTCAAACATTCAAAGATTTTCATGATATCTATTTAAATGTCTCAATATAGTAAATAAAATTGGAGAGGAAATATTGCTTCTAAGTACGGAATGAATATATCTTCCACAACTGAATACGTTGATCTAGAATATGGTGAATATGTTGATTGTACTGTGAGAGAATATCTTCTTTCTATTGGTCCGGTAGAGGTTCCTGAATTCCTGAATAATTCCATCAAAACTTTAGATTTTTTGCCGTCATTACTTACATAAAAATTACACGATTTCTGTACAAGTTCTACCTATTAG
>NT_181459.1:0-340 GCF_000188095.3 Bombus impatiens | reverse complement strand
ATTCTAAACGCTTATCGCTTGTACTCAATGCGCTAAAAGTTCACTCGCACTAGACAAGTTCGTTTACCTTTATCATTGGCGACAAATAACTATACACCATTTATGTCATTACATTACATTTATTATCATTTCTTTTCAAGTACAATCTCTTAATCGTCAATCTCTTATCAATTACATAAAGTATACGAAATGAAACAAAGTAAATGCATATCTGAAATAAATAATCATTAAATACTAAATAAATGCAATTAATACGGGACAATACTAATAGTAATTGATATTACGTAAAAGCTGATCTCTTTCCAAGTTTCTCTAATTGAGTCCAAAAGAATTATGAATT
>NT_181458.1:0-341 GCF_000188095.3 Bombus impatiens | reverse complement strand
GAAACTGAATCGACGTCTATTTCACCCTTAAAATATTACAATCGGTAATTCTATTTTGAATATGCTGTACATTTTTTGTATTACGTATGTTTAATTTCTGTGTAAATGCTGGAACATTCGCAATTTATTAATAAAGTCGAGCCTCTATCGCGGATATATAAAATACACTTGCGAGTAAAAGAGAAATTGTCAAAATTTGGCACGAAGCTTTAAATACAAGACAGTAGTACAGAAAGAAAAAAGAATTAACGTCGAAGAGTATGTTCTTTCTCTCCACAAGCTAGTAACTTCAACTCACATTTATGTTTATATCGATGATGACGGAATAGAGAATTACGAAT
>NT_181457.1:0-339 GCF_000188095.3 Bombus impatiens | reverse complement strand
CATAATACTGTATATTTTACAACCCAACAAAACGCTAAAGACATTCTTGGCTGAATAAAACATGACGTGAAACTTTCTTTTCTCTAAATGTGTGGTGTAGAATATGTATCTTGAGAAACTACAACGTTATACATAATATGTATAATATAATACACGTTTCTTCTACGGATCAACGCTCGACAACGTTGGATATTATTACAAGATAGAAGAATTCGAAAAGACTACTATGAGAAAAAAGAAGGAAAAGAACAAAAAAAGAAACATTGAACAAGCCTTAAAAAGAGTTCAATTGATTTTACAGTAATTAAAGTTACAGTCGATATCAAGACTAAATGATCT
>NT_181456.1:0-341 GCF_000188095.3 Bombus impatiens | reverse complement strand
CGACAATAGTGCTTAATAACGATACAGAAAATAGGTTACATACTTAGATATATATTTAGGAGGGCTGTGAATGCAAACTGTTATTAAAGTCTTGAGAATGTCGAGAAATTCGAAGCAAGCGATTCTGTACAACAATTTCAATGAGAGAAGTAAACTACTCGTAGGAGAGTATCATAAAAAGAAGTAAATAATAACAGACAACTATACTACATACATGGTATAAACAGGATCACACTTTACATACGTAACAGAATCGAATCATTCGATTGGACTTTACAATGTACTAATAAAGATATAGAACGCAATTCTTAAAATTCTTGTCCTGTTACACAATGATACAA
>NT_181454.1:0-340 GCF_000188095.3 Bombus impatiens | reverse complement strand
CGTCCAATTATTTTCTTTAAATGTATTTACCTTTAAGATATTTCAGAAGTAACATTTTTTACACACAAAACATTACTTATGGATATTCTAACATTTTTACATAATTTTGCACGGAGTGAGTGTCTATCTACACCAAATCTGTCCACCAGAACGTACATATTTGGTCAAACCCTAGCATTCTTAAGATGTTGCTTTGCATTAGTACATATATTATAATTATTTATAGTCATTCTTAGTTTACGCTTAAGCGTTTATGTCTAATTCTCTCTTCCTTTCCTTCTCTTTTTTGTACAAATATAAACATACATTCACGTTTATTTTCTGCCAGAGTGTTTATCCT
>NT_181453.1:0-341 GCF_000188095.3 Bombus impatiens | reverse complement strand
CCTTAGATACTGCAGGTTTGGAACACTATAACCATGTTATGCAAAATGTTGCAAAATGTGCTCAAACATGTACGTAAAATAGTTGATAGGATTTAGTAAAAATTAAACTAACTTTGTACAAACTTGTATAAAATAAAAATACCATTTTGTTTTTTCTTTCCTATAGCTTCATTTTTAAAAGAACTGCCAGTTGTGGGGCAAATGGTAATAGCTCAGTTTGCTGACGAAAATTATTATCGTGCAATTGTTACTAAGATACAAGATGATAAAATTACAGTTTCGTATGTTGATTTTGGTAATACAGAAGTTACAGATATAAAGAAACTTAAGATTTTATCTGA
>NT_181452.1:0-340 GCF_000188095.3 Bombus impatiens | reverse complement strand
GAGCTTCTCCAGTAGTATCATTGAATTTAATTTAGAAAATTTTAAATGATAATGGTTAATGTAAAAAAATATAACTATATAGTTAGTGATATAGAACGTGTATTTTGTAAAGATAAGAATTATTTCATTGTCTTAAACATAAATAATTAATGTAATCTGTCTACTAATCTATAATATGTAGATGGCGTTTTCAATGTTACCACGTGTAATTTAAAAGTAATAACGAAAATGTTATAACTATTGCTTGATATTATTATTTCCTTTAGTTATCATAGGATTGAAAACATTTAAAGATTGATTGATTGCTCAATTGTTATTGAAGTTTTATAAATTATACATT
>NT_181451.1:0-337 GCF_000188095.3 Bombus impatiens | reverse complement strand
TTTTCCGTGCCAGAATCGTTAGTCTTGTGACCAGAATAACTCGCCAATTATAAAACGCAGGATGATCATTTCTTTAACGAAACCAGATAAAATTCATTCGTTGAAATGAGATGATAAACGCTTGCGTCACTTAGAATGAATTGTGCTATAATTACTTCTCTTCAATCAATTGCGTCATAAATGCTTAGCTTATTTTTTGCTTTTCAGTTGATTTGATATTCTTACGAATGTAGACGAGAATCTTGGCAATTAAATGAAAGGTAGTAGAAGCGATCAGGAAAATTACGATTGTTAAGAACACTACAATATCCATATCGCAACGTTGATACCAAGGCTG
>NT_181450.1:0-337 GCF_000188095.3 Bombus impatiens | reverse complement strand
TTCCAGAAACTCGGGTTTTTCGACGAGAAACTTTTCCATACGATTTTTCACGTCGACCAAGTTTCCTTAAGGATCGCAACGAACTTTCCGAGCCACCCAATATCTTGTGATTTCTCTACACAGCGACTAGAAAAACTATTTGCACGTTGCATCTGTTACGATATTCGTATGCTGCTTACTTAGGTCCAAGCGCGTTAAATTTCATATCGTTTAGTGGTATCTTAATACGAACACAAAAGTTTGATATTGCGAGAATGAAACGTAAAACCTGACAAGAGGGAGTATATAATATATAATATAGCATTAGGTTGTCCGAAAAGTGACTCTCTTCCTCAAA
>NT_181448.1:0-339 GCF_000188095.3 Bombus impatiens | reverse complement strand
AAAATCAAATTTTGATTTTATTGGTGATATCATTAACAAGCAGGAAAGATTACAGAGGGCAGGTTTCTACGACCGCGTCATAATCCTCGAAATCGTACAATATGCTTTTTGTTTGATTTTCTAGTAAAAAAAGTAAAATTGCGTAGCAAAGGGAAGCTTCGATACAAAACAAGTTTTAATTTAATTTAATAACCAAATTTTTAGATCTAAATCACACTTTGAACGGATAACAAGAGTTTTAATGTCCCAATGAAATTTCAAGCAATGTAGGCCCGACACCTGTAACCTTAAGTATGAGTTCTAGAATAGAAATATCATATGACTACGGTGGCGACGTGG
>NT_181447.1:0-337 GCF_000188095.3 Bombus impatiens | reverse complement strand
CCCTATTATAAAAACGCGATTAGACGTGTCATTATATGGGACTCTGTGTCGCGTGTTCTGAAATACCGATATCGAAAAATATCAGTGTCTTTCGTGCTCTCTGCAATTCATAACGTTGCGTCGTGATTGTAATTATCTCAAGGGATACTCGCTAAATTTCCATTATGTGATCGTTTGAATGTGCTCCGTTTTATATACTTGGAATTAAGTTACGAAACTTTGTAACTGGTTATATAATATTCTGATGGATTGTAAAATTTAAAGATCTAAAAACATACAATAATAAATTAATTCTCCTGATAATTAATCTAAAACAATAACATCAATTCCTAACTTT
>NT_181446.1:0-339 GCF_000188095.3 Bombus impatiens | reverse complement strand
GTTTTTAAAATTTGGAATAGCTCATTGAGACATTTATAAATTCTCAAGCTTAATTTCAAAATAAATTGATTTCAGTACAAAAATTTTTAATTGTTTACACTTCATGTTTAACTGTCGTCAGTTGTTATTTATTGTCAATTTTAGTAATTAGCATTGTCTCTACATGTTCTTAAACGAACAATAGAAAAAATAATATTATTAAGTTATTATTGATATTAAACCTAGCAGTGCGGTCAAATTAACCGCTTTTGGAACTTCTTTTTTATCTACTTATACGGAATTTATTCTACTCTATACGGAAGAACAAGCATTTAGAGCATTGGGAACTAAGAGGGAGCT
>NT_181445.1:0-337 GCF_000188095.3 Bombus impatiens | reverse complement strand
TAATGAAACATATTTTCTCGGAGCAAATAATCACGATGAGGGAACACTCCCACAATCAGCGCGAAATGAAAGCGAACTTTAAATACAGGTTCTTGTTTAAAAATTTGTATTTGTTATTATGAAAAAACTAAATCATCCTTAGATATTACTTTTTCGTATTTACTTTTCCAAAATCACTGCTTAATTTAAATTGCAGTTAGACGTGTTTTGACTCGGATATTTAAATTAATTAAACGCACAGTAATTTTAATATACTTTTAAGTTTATTTCTAATCTCTTTATAGTATTGTCATTTTTCGTGATTGATATTTATTTAATCGATACTGTTACGCCCCGA
>NT_181444.1:0-336 GCF_000188095.3 Bombus impatiens | reverse complement strand
ACTGCTACGAGTTTGTCGTAAATGTGAAAAATTTAATATAAAACACTAAATCATTGCTTCAAAATGGTGAGAATCATAATTTAAACTATTCTATATTCACAGCTATTAACATATTACGGACGAATCACGTTAGTGAGAATTCTTGTGTTTATTCTAATGCTTCAAGCCGATCATAAAAATTCTCGTTATTTTGATCGTTGTCATTTAAGGATAAATTATTTAATTATATCCTGGGAATAGCTAGCAATAAAACGACTAGTTCGCAATATGTTAACACAATTTATAGAGATTTATCGTATTTCCATGTAAATAGACGGATATCGAAATAAATTTCTA
>NT_181443.1:0-334 GCF_000188095.3 Bombus impatiens | reverse complement strand
AAGAAAAAAAGATGGCTTTGGAGACTCCATGGAGTCGACTACATAAGTTCCAAACGCCTACATTAGAAGGACGCCGCAATGACCTGGGCATCGGTGCCGAAGATGTTTACCTCGGGTGCTCTGCTCCTTGCTCGGGTTGTCTCCTATGCCTAACTTTTTATGTTTTGTAACTGATTCTGCGATCTTCTTTAACCATTTCTCTTTGTCGTAGGGTCCTAATGTTTCTTTTGTTATTTGGAAGAAGGATTTTTCGTTGGGAACTATGTTTAGTAGTTTAGGAAGTGTGACGGTGTCTTGTTCCCATCTGTTATACTCGTCAAGGAGATTGTCTTCA
>NT_181442.1:0-338 GCF_000188095.3 Bombus impatiens | reverse complement strand
TAGGACATATATAATACTAATAAAATAACAGATTCATATTAAAATACTTGGAACATAAATGCAGTACAAAGAATTCAGTTCTTAATCAATGCGAACAAGTGTGCTACGGCTCTTGAGCGGCAGTGACCATATACTCGATAATTTAATGTTAATTACGAAGAATATTTTTTGTTCTCAGGTTTTCTTAAGGTCCGAGACTGCAACGTTATTATTCTCGATTGGAGTGAGATAGCGGACAAACTAATTTATTCTGTCGTCGCAGAGATCGTACCGCACGTTGCTCAACGTACAGCTAGTTTTATAAACTTTATGCGAACTGAGGCTGGTTTGCGAACGTC
>NT_181441.1:0-338 GCF_000188095.3 Bombus impatiens | reverse complement strand
GAATGATAATATAATTTAAGATCATAATCTATAGCCTTTTTACTATTGATATTCAATTTAATACTTTTACTTTAGAATAAGATATTTATGTTATACATGAAAATTTATTTATATTCACACACAGTCACATCTTAAATCATCCTATGTATTAAGTAGATAAGCAGTACAAAATACTTATTAGGAAGCTACCTGATTTAAGTCTGAGAATAGATGCATGAAAAATACACTGATCTTATATACACAATTACTGCACGAGTACTGTTTTATTTCTGTGACAAGCTTCTTGTCTCTTAACACTAAACCTACCGACACTTCGTGTATACCTATTCCTACCGTGG
>NT_181440.1:0-336 GCF_000188095.3 Bombus impatiens | reverse complement strand
CATTGAAATCACCAGACACGATCACTTCATTGCACCTCCTCGCAGCTGTCCCGATAGATATGTCGAGCCTCTCAATGTACTCATCATAGTTGATTATACTAATGCCCAGATAGATGCATCCCCCTTCGTATCGTTGTAACGAAAGGGGAGCTATCTATTCGGTTCAGATATGATGTCTACATCGACGCGCCACTCCCACTCCCACACCTGCTGCATCAGGTTCTGGGCAAGCCTACTCCTATTTAAATTTATCTGAACCACCTTCAGGGTGCTCTCCCTCTAGCGGCCTCTTTCCGTATTATCCTCCTGAGCCTAGGGCACGCTAGAGACCCCATG
>NT_181439.1:0-333 GCF_000188095.3 Bombus impatiens | reverse complement strand
CCGTGCGGTGTTCATTAAGATAGAAGTATAACATGTTGTCCGATTCGTCAACTCCCACCATATAACGATTATAACAGTTAACGATGCATGATTTTACTCTACTTCTTTCGTTTCTATTTCGTTTTTTAGTTACAATGGTATTGCCATTCGAAGCATGCGTCGAAATTAATTTGAATACTCTATTCGCGCGTTCAACTATTGTCATACATTTTACGCATGGGGCCTACTTTTTATAGCTTGGTGGGAAACATTCTTTATTATCGACTAAGTGAAAACATTGATAGATAAGCTGGAATCTGTTTCGCGAAAACATTTTTCAAAACCAGGATATGC
>NT_181438.1:0-334 GCF_000188095.3 Bombus impatiens | reverse complement strand
GTGATTTCCGCATTTCTCGTTTACTCAGCTCTGGAATATTCTACCGGGGCAAGGAACATTTTAAATTACGTGAAAATATCGAACAATTGCAGTCCACAGTGTAATTGTGCACAGTGCAGTTGTGTCAATCCGAATATCTCGCATTACGATTCACTCATTATTATTTTGTCCGTATTCAAGTGCTATGTTATTTATATTTATTATTCTTAGTTTCTATATACCATTGCTTCAAATTTTTTATTTTCAATAAATAATTTTCGTCAAATATCTCGAATCTATTTCTAAAATGGAATTTTTCAATTTATATCATCTTATAAATAACAAGCAATTTCCA
>NT_181437.1:0-335 GCF_000188095.3 Bombus impatiens | reverse complement strand
TCCCCTACTTTATAAAATATCTGAAAATAATTTAATTTTTCTTGGGTTTTAGGATGTAATGCTGTGTTATAAGACTCTACCCGACCAACTTTACTCAGTACCAGTTCATCCTCTACCTTTGCGGGGTTTAATGGTTCGCCGCGCTGAATTAATATATCGTCTGGCGATCCTTTAGCCAGTTCAAGAATAGGATAGGTTTTTTCGTTAGTAATATTTAACGTAATTAGCTCATTATTTTTTCTATCAAATATACGTAATACCCCGTCATAGTCACTGGTTTTAGGTTTGTAATTCGGTAAAGCCACAGACATATATATCTCACGACATGATGCCCT
>NT_181435.1:0-334 GCF_000188095.3 Bombus impatiens | reverse complement strand
CAGCCTCAATTTCACTAAAAACAAATGAAGATATCGAAACAGCCACGGAATACTTAAACACGGGCATAACAAACGCTATCCGCTCCTCCACACCTACTAATACTTCTATCAGCAAACATGAATATCCCCATGACATATGAAAACAAATCGCAGAAAAACGTAGACTTAGAAGAATATGGCAGAGTCATAGAACACCTGACGATAGACGCAAACTAAATAATGCAACTAGGAATTTAACCAAAATCATTAAAAACTATAAAAATTACTGTTTCCAAAAATATCTCGCTAATCTGTCTCCCACAGCTGACTCCAACTACTCACTATGGAAGGCTTC
>NT_181433.1:0-332 GCF_000188095.3 Bombus impatiens | reverse complement strand
TTGAACTAATTCATCTTTTTCATTTGTTTTGCTTCACACTTTTCTTGTTCTCGCAACGTTTTATAACAATGTTAACAATATACTAGCAGAATATGTAGTGATTGTTCCTGATACACCAGTGTCAGATATCAATCGTTGCTTTCCGTTAAAATAAATATGCCGATCAGTATCCTTATAACTTTTTAGAATCTTCAACCAGAAGATGTCGCTTCGAAATAGAAAACGAAGAGCAATTTGAAAAACGCTATCGCGCGATGAGTGTGAAAATTGTGGCGTGGATCTATGTGCCGCGCCGTGCTTTAAAATATATCGCACTCGATTGTTTTATTAAT
>NT_181432.1:0-334 GCF_000188095.3 Bombus impatiens | reverse complement strand
TTGATATTCTTTCACATCCTTGTTGTTTAATTTTTGATGAATTTGATAAATTTTAGTTAATTGTGCTCTTAACGATATAGCAGCATTTACATCTTTTGTCAACCCATCTATATATTTATCAGAAAATTCTAATTATGAGATAATATTACCCTTTTCCTTAAGATATGTACTTAATCCGCTGTCCTTTGGTGATGCATTACTAGACTTTATACATAAAGATTTCTGTATATATAATGGAGAATAGATTTTATTTACGACTACTGAATAGAACTTATTAAATATTCTGTGTAACTCACTGTATCAAATGGGGTATCCTTGGATATCTGTAGCCGTT
>NT_181431.1:0-330 GCF_000188095.3 Bombus impatiens | reverse complement strand
ACAACTTGCTGGACACCGTGGTTACCAAGGACGAATACTGGACAAAGTTCAAAGCGTTCTGCAAATCGATAATAAACCACGCACGGATACTTCGATGAGTACTTGCATCGAATCGGGAAAGAGGCGACCGCGCGTTGCCACCGCTGCGGCGGTGCCGCGCCACTCCCTCGTCGCGGAAATAGGTTCGGACCTCTCGCCGCCGGCGATCCTGGAGGCATTGCTGGCGAGCGAGAGAGGTAGGAGGGCCGTGAATGGAGGCGATATGTCGTGATAAGTTCGGAAAGAAAACTCAGATGTATTCAACAATAAATGTTTATTCACTGTAATGTC
>NT_181430.1:0-323 GCF_000188095.3 Bombus impatiens | reverse complement strand
ATAAACAACAGAAAAATGAAAGTTGGTTTACCTTCCGTACGCTTCGTGAAAAATACACTTGTTACACTGCGAGAGCTGTCAAGACGTATAATACTTCTTCGCACTCTGTTCCTGCTACGATGACCTCACGAGCGAAACTAACCGAACTACGACTACGAAGGTACGAAAATTTGACTAACCCTAAGAAGTGCGCGGTAGTGGGGACACTCTGGGCGGAGAATTACGAATCTCAAGTACCAATGGATCATTCACTTGTTTGCTAATAATCCGTAAGAAATATGATGGGGAATTTTCGCTAAATCGTCGAGACGTTCAAAGTCTAA
>NT_181429.1:0-332 GCF_000188095.3 Bombus impatiens | reverse complement strand
CTTTCGCTGATGACATCGTTTTGCTTGGTGAAGACGACAGAGAGGCACAATGTCAGGTGGATGCACTCCATAAATACCTGAAGAGCCTGGGTATCACTATTTCCGGGGAGAAGGGTCAAACGTTCCAGGTGGTCGCCAAGAGCGACACTTGGTTTGTGTTTATTTATTAGTGTGATTAATTATTTCTCTATATTTATTTATTTGTTGACTAGCCTTATTATTTATTTATTTGTTTATTTATTTATTTATTTATTTGCTGTCTTATTTTTTTTATTTATTTTATTATTGACATAATATCAATTTTAAATTAACTCTTAATTATAAGTCCCTAC
>NT_181428.1:0-332 GCF_000188095.3 Bombus impatiens | reverse complement strand
GCAATTCAGATGTTGCGCTGTCACGTAGGCAACGGCCTTCCACCGTACACGCTTTATGTTTATAGAAAATCTCATTTTAACTTGTTAACCGCGTCATCCCCCATCCAAAAATTTCTGCAATTGTGAACTCAAAATTTCATGATGGAAAGAAATCTATTTCAATTACGTCAGTTCTAGTGCTTGTAAATGTATGATATAATTTGGTTTTAACAAAAATGGAACTACATGCAATGATAAAAGATATCTAAATAGACAAACTATAATATTGTTAGTGAATTATTTATTTTTCCCGGCTAATAAATTAGCGTGCAATAAATCAATCAGATTTGTAA
>NT_181427.1:0-330 GCF_000188095.3 Bombus impatiens | reverse complement strand
ATTTTTTATACCCGTGAGTAGTAACACTCTTTGTTCAAATTTATTAATTTAGGATAGGTCTTCTTGCACGTCGCGATTATAATAATTAGTTTTTTAATAGTTAGGTTAAACGTATATTCGTGTTATTTATAAATATGTATGTTAATATTCCGTACGAATATTTGCAAATGGCAAATAGCTTCACGAATATACCTTGATCTTAAGCAATGAATTTTATTGGAAATAAGAGACGCTGAAGCGATCTCGTTTGAGCATTTTGTAGCGAAGAAATCGGATACCCTCCGATTTCGTTGCTTCGAAAGATGCAATTGTAGCTGAATGACGATGACG
>NT_181426.1:0-329 GCF_000188095.3 Bombus impatiens | reverse complement strand
AACCTAACGCATCAACTTAAAATTGTTATTACACTATAGAAGCAAACGCGAACTGCTCAACGTCATAAGCTCAGTATCTAAAACTCTATTCGGAACTCTCCTCGAAAAAGACCTAGAACTCATTAATGAAAATATTGATACATTATTTGACTCCAACAACAAAATAAAAACGATCCGATTAGTAATCAAACCGCACTTATCAAACATGTACTAGACCATGCTAAGACGAATCAACTCGAAAACGTTACCAACGTCATACGCAAGATTGAAAACCATAACGAGAAAAACGAAACATTGATCTCTTTACTAATTCAGACTGAATCTACCAT
>NT_181425.1:0-331 GCF_000188095.3 Bombus impatiens | reverse complement strand
GATTATTTTTCTCTTGATGGCTTTTTTTATTGGGTCTACGGTGGGTTCCGTTTCGTTGCTCTCGGCTTCATTATCGGTGGCTTTTATGATTTTGTACAGTTTTATTTTGTCTTATCTTATTTTATTTTCTTTTTATTCTTGTTTGTATTTATGGAGATGATGTCGATGCAGTATTTTGCACTTTTTTGTCACTTTTTTATCACTTGATCCTTCTACTTTAGTGGATGCTAGTCTACTCCGACGCGCGCGACGAGGGGTCCGTCCCGCTCGGTGGTCAACAGTCCGACGAGAACGAGTGCACTCAACGCGGTTTGAGCGTTGGCTGAAGTAA
>NT_181424.1:0-331 GCF_000188095.3 Bombus impatiens | reverse complement strand
TAGCACTACGCCAGCCAAGTCTTACCTCTCAAGTAAGAACAAGTACGTAAAGCAACTAAGTACATCCTTCATATATGCTTACAACCAAGTAATAATTAATAATATACACAAACATTGATAGATATATGGAAAGTTAAAACCTTATTCTCTAGTCAATTATTAATAACACAATTTAATCATACAACTCTAAAATCAAAAGTCGATTATAATAACAGTATCCTAATAAATAAGTAAAAATGCCGTAAACTCCATAATACTTACTCAATGTCAATTAATATAATAATATAATTAAAGTAAGCTCCTCTTCACAGGATAATTCTTCATTCTACTT
>NT_181423.1:0-331 GCF_000188095.3 Bombus impatiens | reverse complement strand
CTTCGCTAAATAGTTTGTCGATATTCTGGTCTATCAACTGTAAGTCGTCAGAATCTAGAGTTCCGAAGAGTGTTTTGCTGATTGAGCCTATAGCGTTTATCAATCCTCTCTTAACTTTAGAGTGAGTCAGTAATCTTAAATGTGTTCCTAGCGTTTTGACGTTGTTAAACTTGTTGGTTAAGGAAAGTATTTCTGATTTTACTCGACACGAGGTGGTACAATGTTTCTGGGTCTCTTTTATGTGTTTTCCTAATGTATCGATGTGGTTAGTTATATCACCTACATCTATTCCTATATATACATTAACTTCCTCATTGTACAAATAAGCTTT
>NT_181422.1:0-332 GCF_000188095.3 Bombus impatiens | reverse complement strand
TATAGTCTCTTAACTTCCTACTCAACTAACTCGATCTTGTCCACCTCTTAATATCCCGAAAAAGAAATCGAATCACTTTAAAAGAGATATTTCACTTGAAGTGAGTTGGCCATCCCATTACAACTCACAATCAGGTCAATGTCTCGCGGCGATGTTCGCAAGCAGCTACTTCCACAAGTCCATTTCCAAGTCTGACCTCGAGCATCGAAGTAGTTGGAGGAAAAACGAGAGAAGGGAAGCAACTTCCTTGCCCGGATGAATCATTTTGAAGAAAAGGTTACAGCGAGGGTGGCTCATTCCCCGGCAGAGAAAAACTAGACCACTTGTTATGC
>NT_181421.1:0-331 GCF_000188095.3 Bombus impatiens | reverse complement strand
CAATTGAATATTTAAGACAGAATCTGCAAAACAGCAATAATGCAGTATTTGACAGGGTCCAGAATTGACATAGCGCAAACCGAACGATATGCGCAGTATTTGGAAGCAAATGTGGCGTATAGGGCGCATCGAATTGTCGACATATCTGAAATAGAAGCGGAGATGATTTGAATATTTAAGACAGAATTTGCAAAGCTGTAATTACGCTGGATTTAACAGAGACAAGAGTTGAGATATCGCGAACCGGGAGATGAGCGCTGTATTTGATACGTTCAATTGAATATTGAAGGCAGGATATGCAGTACAGCAAAAACATTGGATTTGTAGCGAC
>NT_181420.1:0-331 GCF_000188095.3 Bombus impatiens | reverse complement strand
AGGCTGATGGAAAAACTTGGACAGAAAAATAATACACGTGAAACTAACCAAAGCGAAGGATAGAGGACTGAGAAAATTTTCTCCCAGGCACGAGTGTCATAAATCGTTCGCACCGTTGATACAAAAAAGTTTGAGTTTTACTTGCTCTTGCTTTCGGCAGACACACCATAGGTCCAGATATTGTTCTATTTATATTTTCAATTTTTGTTACATTCTAATGAAACACCACAAAACTTATATCCACATAACAGTATTTTCTTATATGCTCATATACGCACAAAACATATTAACAAGGCTTCGTATAAAAAGATGGATCATCCTGTATGTATGA
>NT_181419.1:0-329 GCF_000188095.3 Bombus impatiens | reverse complement strand
ATTCGTATCCGGGACGCAGTAGAGTGCGCGTTGTACAGGAATTTACTGAAAGTTTTAATTTTTCTATCTAGAAAATTAACTCATTAAGTTTCTATAAGAAGAGATTGATTTAACGTGGATAGATATCTTATACATAAATGTTTTTAAAATGAAAAGATATTCGTACGCGTATTAGCTTTGTGTAAATAATTGTAACCTGTAAAAATTCGTTCAATAATAGATAGGGTAATGCAGTCACCGGACAGGAAATTATTCTACACACAAAGGTAAGTCACGAATACGAATATATTTAATCTTCTTATTTTAGGTCGCTTTTTATTTTTATTACA
>NT_181418.1:0-329 GCF_000188095.3 Bombus impatiens | reverse complement strand
CCTGAAATCGGCGTGGCGCTACAGCTGCTTTCCGACATGGAAACATCCCCTTCGGAGACGCTACCCTCAGCTGTTTCACTCGTTGATTTCGCGGCGAAACTGGACCACGTTACCATTGAAGTATTTTCTTTACTGTTAACTCCTCTCATTACGGGAGTCAGGAAACCATCTCTTCCTGTTGCAACCGCCATCACTCTCGATAGCACCCTACCGCTACTTATATTCTGGGTGCTTAGGTCCTTCTTTTTCATCACCCCTCTGATGCCCTCGCTGAACTCAAGGAGTTTTGTATTCATCTTGGGTGCTCGAGAACGTCCTTTACTTTCTCC
>NT_181417.1:0-330 GCF_000188095.3 Bombus impatiens | reverse complement strand
GTGAACTATTTGTATTTCCGAATCCTCTCTATACCTTAACAATTTCATAAAAGTTCGTATATACGCGTGCAATTAATAACGATGAATATTGTATCGAATACTAACTATGTAATATAAATTATAGTTGAAACAATTGAATTCCCTTTTTTTAAAAAACCGAAACGATAGAACGTACAGGTCAACTTGGAACTTCTGAAACGTAATTGCATTTTACCAATATAATCAATCGAAAGTTAAACTATTTTAATCTTCGGCAGTACAATGCTGTTCGTTTTCGTCGAATGCGAACTTGGAGATTACGAAGCGATCGTGAGTACAGACAGATCGATC
>NT_181416.1:0-330 GCF_000188095.3 Bombus impatiens | reverse complement strand
AATATATAGTCTTTGTTTTTGATACGCCAGTGTCGGATATCAATTGTTGCTTTCCGTTAACACTTTGACTGCCACGTTGGTCATATGTGACCGGAGGGCATGTCGACGCAGGGCATTTTGAATATAACCGATAAATAGAAAATACTTTGAAATAAAAAGTGCCCTATTGAACAATTAAACATCTTTGTTAGAATATCAATAAAAAAAGTATGAGAAGAAATCTTGCATCTAACGGTGCACTGTGTTTGCATTCGTATAATCTACGAATATTATTATAAACAAACCATAGAAAATAATCGTAAATGTTGCTTTATAATCATATAATTGAAG
>NT_181415.1:0-329 GCF_000188095.3 Bombus impatiens | reverse complement strand
ATTAAAATATCTTTTTGGTTAATCTCAATTTTGTATAATATACAGCTTTTGATTCCACAATGAAAAGATGCTGGTAGTAATTACTGCTTTTGATTATTAACCTTTTCATTCCTTGATTTATTCGTTCGTCTATTCTCGGTGACAATCAGCTGTCGTTATTAATAATTATTATTCAAATATCTTTTTGGTTAATCTCAATTTTGTATAATATACAGCTCTTAATTCCACAATGAGAAGATGCTGACAGTAATTACTGCTTTTGATTCTTAACCTTTTCATT
This sequence comes from Bombus impatiens, assembly GCF_000188095.3. NCBI lineage: Eukaryota > Metazoa > Arthropoda > Insecta > Hymenoptera > Apidae > Bombus > Bombus impatiens. The sequence continues at coordinate 49 of NT_181415.1, read as the reverse complement.
CGTTGATTCATTCCTTCGTCTATTCTCAGTGACAATCAGCTATTGTTAA
>NT_181414.1:0-315 GCF_000188095.3 Bombus impatiens | reverse complement strand
GAATCACCCCCTTTCCGCTTGTACCACCAGTTACCAACCACCCTGTTATACGTTAGCAGCAAGCGACTTGTAATTTCTACATATGTATATATTATAACTTTAACCTAAGAAGACTTTACTTTTTCGTAATTCCGAGATAATTGCCGTGCAGTCTCTCACAGTTCGCTTACCAAAAAGGCACCGTTGTCTCCCCTCCTTCTATGGTCAGATTCTTTAAGCAAAGTCTATATTCTTTGACGATACAACATCGGATCACCATTATCTTTGCCTTAATATATTGTTAAATTATCTCACGCATCCTCTAAGCTCTAAACG
>NT_181413.1:0-328 GCF_000188095.3 Bombus impatiens | reverse complement strand
GAATAATTAATAGTCTTATAATATCACATTTTAAATGCAACGCAGGATCGCGTGCCAGATTTTGGACGTGGAAGTTAATACAAAGTACCGATCGAATGACAAAATGAAATACCGACTTGCAAAATGTAAATCATATTTGATTTAAAAGGAACTCCTCCTTTTTTTGAGAACAATCACACGTTATCTTGATCAAAACTTCCAGTTTGACTAACGTTTACTTCACCAGGCAGTGCTTGCCACGAATAAGACGTTTTACAAAAATAAATCGAGACAATAAACGAGTTGTACATGTTGAGAATCGTGGATCTTAATCGCCGAAATAAAAGTA
>NT_181412.1:0-329 GCF_000188095.3 Bombus impatiens | reverse complement strand
TTTGCTGACGATGTTAATTTTAGATAATATTTCTAATCAAATGATAAGACTGACAATAAATTCAAATTCATTTATCTTGCGCACTATAGACAAAATCTCAATTTTCAATTCATTGTCAAATGCATTGTCGGCAATTTCGATCAAGGCGATTCGAAATTGGCGAACATGAAATCGAATAACCTTTACACTATCAAAACGGCATTCCCATCTAGTTTCTGACAATGATTTAAGTGTAATTTTTTAAACGTGTTTTTGTAGAACATCCCAACGCGATGTCGATATTGCAAATATCGTGTAAATCTTTTGTAAAATACCAAAAAGACGTAGTG
>NT_181411.1:0-324 GCF_000188095.3 Bombus impatiens | reverse complement strand
ATTGTGTTGGTAACTTTTAGAGAGCGAAGTGGGAAAGATAAATTTATTTTGTGCCCTAATAGATATTTTGCAGGGATTGGCTACCAATAGATGCTATGGCTGTCCGGAAAATTTACGTTCTGCTGTCTTACGGGTATATAATCGTCCAATTTCGAGAGCTACCGAGAGAGACAAAAGAAAAGTTAGCGTTTCGAAAGAGAGAACGCCAGAAAAATGAGAGAATTGTATTCTTCGTTCGGGCTTGCTACATTCCTCGGGAAATACAGTAAGAAAGTGCTTGATATAATTGTAAAATCTAGTTTTACCAATCTTGCAACGTTGCAT
>NT_181410.1:0-327 GCF_000188095.3 Bombus impatiens | reverse complement strand
TTGTTTTATCACATCAATAGGGTCTTTGTTCCACCAAATATCTTTTTTTTTTAATTACCGAATCGGCCAAAAAATCGTGTCTTCTGAACAATTAGCCTGCACTTGACAACAGGTTGGTGCCATAGGATAGGTGTTAATATGATCTTTTTATTTACTGCATTATCAATTGTATGGAATCTCATGTACTGTACTATATACTATTTTACTCTACTATATTAGATGTGATAATTATAATTGGTATAATTGCATAATTTATTATTAATCTTATAATCGAGTTCAATAATACAAACCAAACGGTTAGATACTTCTAACAAGAAAAGAAAAAAA
>NT_181409.1:0-323 GCF_000188095.3 Bombus impatiens | reverse complement strand
CCATTTAATGCCAATTTCCATAATCGCAACGTTAAATTATTCCTAAAACCTATTTATACATCTGCAAATGAGTCCCTCCACCTTTCCACCTTTTTAAATATTATAAAATCAATATTCGAAAAATATATACAACTTTCCAAACTCAATAACTCCGGCAATTAAAATCTTCCTTGCATTCGATTCCGATTTTTACAATTGCACCACATTAAATTATCCCTAAAGTCTACTTACATTTAAATCGATAAGAAACGTTTGGATACCCAGCCTTTGTATCTGTAAGAAACGTTTCCATTCTGAAACTTCGTATTTGTCAATTTCTATGA
>NT_181408.1:0-325 GCF_000188095.3 Bombus impatiens | reverse complement strand
ATTTATATTTTTCTAAATATTCGTTTTCTGTACATCTAAAGCTGTTGAGATTTATCTCGGAATAGAGAGTAAAAATGCGTGGATGAATGTAATAAGATAACAAGATAACAACAATAACAGAGATAAAAAAAGGGCAGAAAGTAGCGTGCAATTAAAAATTTTGGCGGGTTTAAAGAAAAAAATGTGTCTTATAAAAAGAAAAAATAAACATTAAGGTGCTATAACAATTATTTAAATAACCTTTTTGATGAACTTTTTTAGTTCATCGAGAAGGAGAATATATAATAATTTTAATCCTTTTTTGGTTTTTCGTTTCAGTCAAGAA
>NT_181407.1:0-327 GCF_000188095.3 Bombus impatiens | reverse complement strand
CAACGACAATCCCGCGGATCTAAGAATGCCCGAAGAGTTTCTACGCCCGTCCATTTGGAAGCACGATCCTGAGTAGCTCCACTGGTCTGAAGACTGCTGCTAGATATACATATCAACACCACAAATCGAATTACCGGAACAGAAGAGGGTCATTTGTCCGTCCGCAACTCCCGCCCATTATAGCTTGTTACAAAGATACTCACCGTGGCCCAAGTTGATACGAATCATCGCTCGTTGCCTCCGTTGGAAACAAAAACAGAACCGAGCGACGCCCTTAACTGTAACCGAATTGAACCTAACACACGATAAGCTAATAAAATTATTACA
>NT_181406.1:0-327 GCF_000188095.3 Bombus impatiens | reverse complement strand
CCTGGTGCTTTCACGCTTTTGCTATATATATTGCGCTGGCAACTAAGTGATTGCGGTACTTTGTCAATACCAGCTGATCAGTTGCCAACTCAATAGTACACCTTTGAATTTCATCATACGCGTGTTGTCAGCAGATTGTCAAGTTTAACGAACGAATTCAGAGACGTAAGTTTCTTCGCGCGTTCTGCGTCTTCTTCTCGATCAAACGTACGAGAAGCTTTCGCAGTTGGACTGCACGATCGGACGATTACTGTTAGGTCGTCCGAAAAGTTTCCTTCGTTTTACGAAGCAACGATAGACGTACGATATTTCGTCTTTTATATTATT
>NT_181405.1:0-326 GCF_000188095.3 Bombus impatiens | reverse complement strand
TTTGTGATACGTCGTGTCATAAATAAGATTTTTTTAATAAATATTTTTGCAGAATAAATATTTTTTGTTTGAATCTACTACGTTCAGGAACGTGTGAAAGAATTGTACATAAACAAATGTGTATTATGTTTTGAAAATTTCGATTCGCTAATTTATTTATGTTTATAACTTGTCTCGATAATTTTTTATAATCTGCATAATAATTCTCGATTGTTGCCGACTCTGTTAGACACTTCACAAATTCATGTTTATGATATTCCTTGAGATTTCTTATGAAGAAAAACGCGTGTATTTTCCATTGTTTCCATGTTTTCCTATCGTTTCAC
>NT_181404.1:0-324 GCF_000188095.3 Bombus impatiens | reverse complement strand
CCATGCTAAAAGTATTGTTTGCGAATCTGATTTTTCTTACATTCGAATATAATTGAGAGTTGAACATAGTCGACTTCGCTACACAATAGTTTGAAAATATCTATCGGCCCTGTCCTATGGTAAACGTTAGGAGTTGAGGAAAAGTTTCTTTGTAATTCGAATGGAGCCGTAAATTTACACAAAATTTACACCTCTCTTGTTATGTACGCAGTATTCTGGATTTGTGCAGTTATGTATTGTTTTTAATGGTAGAACCTGACTAACTGATAAACATGACGTCATAAACCGTTCTTTCTAGTATCTAGTTCTGTAGCTCTATACGTA
>NT_181403.1:0-322 GCF_000188095.3 Bombus impatiens | reverse complement strand
ATTCAGTGTCAGTGAAGAGTGCACTCACCAGTGACCATATAGTGACACGTGAATCCACACAATCTCCACCGCCGTTGTATCGTCGTCAACAGAAGTAAGTTCTATCAATTTGATTCTCAATTACATAACAAATAATGGCAACTGGAAACGAACTTACCGCCTTGCGTCGACGCCGGAGCCACTGTACCAGCCATTTTACACGCCTATCAAAAAAGCTGGACGAAATCGAACAACCGGTTTATCCAAATTAAAAATCGTCTGGAAACATATGAGATGGAATTCCGCGCCATTCAAAACGAGATTATAAGTCTAGATGAGGAGG
>NT_181402.1:0-324 GCF_000188095.3 Bombus impatiens | reverse complement strand
GAGATTCTCGGATTGCCCATATTTAAGGAGTAACAAACACTGCTCAACAAGAATCAACGAGCAAGGACGTGTAATGTCTGTAACGAACGAGCAAGCTGATTTTGCAAAATATTATTTGCGATTAGATTTTCATGTACTTTAATTAAACTAAAATCTTGATTTCACTAAAAAATAAAGAACATCCAGTATAGCAGTTTGTAGCTTGAAATATATTACACAACAATGCGATATAATAACTTTCTGACATAGAAGAATTATAATTACCAGTTGGTTTGAACCATATTTTTTAAATTGCTACAGAGAATGTTTAGTCGTGTGGTTTAA
>NT_181401.1:0-324 GCF_000188095.3 Bombus impatiens | reverse complement strand
AAACAGGTTTTAATATGGCCTTATATAGCATTATTTTACTCTGCACGATTAAGTTGGAACGTCTGTCAACAAAGCAAATATCGCAATGAGAAATCAGAAGAGCCAGAGAATTGCGAATTCCGTGGAGATTCTCGTTCTTCTTTAACTTTCTTACTTTTTAAACTCGAAACTTTGGAATAAACTTTTACGGCGATCTCTTTGGCTTTATTTTACCGCTTTGGAATGCTGGTATTTCGTTGGATTAGAAAATTAACTCTCTCTTTCTTTCTCGCGAGAGAATTTTCCGTCGAATTACTCTTTTTAGAGAAAATTCTCCAATTTTTG
>NT_181400.1:0-290 GCF_000188095.3 Bombus impatiens | reverse complement strand
TGATATAGCGTTATAACGTGTTACGCTATATGGTATAACGTTATAACATGTTACGTTATGTGGTATAACGTTATAACGTGTTGTTATATGGTATAACGCTATAAGGTATTACTTTATATGGTATTACGTTATATCCTATTACGTTCTAACGTATTACGTTATGTGGTATAACTTTATAACGTATTACGTTCTATTGTATAACGTTATAACGTGTTACGTTATATGGTATAACGTTACAACGTCTTACGTTATAAGGCATAACGTTATAACGTATTACGTTATATGGTATA
>NT_181399.1:0-316 GCF_000188095.3 Bombus impatiens | reverse complement strand
TGATTGATCCCTTATAATATATGGTTTAAAGTATTTCGTTTTCGTTCCTGATAACAAAAGACGCGTTACAGTTAAAAACAATAAATTAGGAAATAAACGATATAACTTCAGGAACGCAACAGACGTATGTATATATATATCTATACATATCAATACTTTACTTCGACATACCTATGTTTTCAATGTAGTTTCTCCTAATCGATGATAACAATTTAGAATAAACTTGACGGTTCCTCAAAAAATCTCAATCATGCGATCAACAATGTATAAATGAGATTTTAATATTAATCAAATCTTTCTTCTATTTGAAAGTTTT
>NT_181398.1:0-323 GCF_000188095.3 Bombus impatiens | reverse complement strand
GATGCTTGTCCCGACGGTCCTCCCTGGCTGCGGGAACGTGGGTTTGCTAGCCCCCATAGACTTACATAAGAAAGTCCTCCCTGCGGAGACCTCTTCCGGTGTGACCGAGTCCTCCATTTCGGTCCACTCTTCGCTCTGCCCTCCTTCGCTGCACCGTTGCTTTGGAGGGCAAGTCCTTCAGCGTGGCGGCCATCCACTGGGCCGGTCGCGATGGTTTGCTCCCAGCGTTCTGTCCTGAGATTTCGAACAGCAGCGCCCCCGTGATCGCCCTCTTCCGTCTTAACTCCGTGATGTCGAGTTCGGAGAGCTTGACTTCCCTCTTC
>NT_181397.1:0-278 GCF_000188095.3 Bombus impatiens | reverse complement strand
CCATATAACGTAATACGTTATAACGATATACCATATAACGTTATACGATACAACCTAATACGTTATAACGTAATACTATATAATGTAACACGTTATAACGTTATACTATATAACGTTTTACGATACAACGTAATACGTTATAACGTTATACCATATAACGTTATGTTTTATAACTTAACTCGTTATAACGTTATACTATGTGGCGTAATATGTTATATCGTTATTCCATATAACGTTATGTTTTATAACGTAACTCGTTATAACATTATACCATACAA
>NT_181396.1:0-323 GCF_000188095.3 Bombus impatiens | reverse complement strand
TGAGAATAATGAAAACCATTTTATCTACAAATAGTTTACTAATAAATGGTTCTTTGTAACTGAATTTATATTTCTGTCTATTCTACAAACGGTAACATTTTCGAGAATACTAATAATCAATTGTTTCTGCGAATATTGCAATGCTTCTTTTCATGGTTTTATTTTGCGAGTATTTTTACGTAATTTTGTAGGAGCAAAAGATAATGATAATTATTGTTTTTAATGCTTGTTTGGAAAAGACTACACGAGACAAAGTTATACTATTTCGAGGAGCATACGCAGTGGTAGATAATGCTTTTTCTAAGAGCCATTTTTTAAATAAG
>NT_181395.1:0-323 GCF_000188095.3 Bombus impatiens | reverse complement strand
TATACTGTTAAATATACTGTTCACTGGTACGTGTTGACTCTTCGAATACTGCTGTAAGAGTGAGTCTTGAGGCTGTTGCTGTTGTAGCGGAAGGTTCGTGGTGGGTCCGTCCCAGGTCCGTTCCTACCTGGTCATTGGGTAAAGCCCTACATTTCTCGATGGGCTGGCTGCCTTCGTGAAGGTTCGTGCGGGTGACCTCACACTTGGGGAAAACCCGCTTGTCCCGCCTTCCTGAGATGTAGTATAAACTAACGCAATTTCGTAGTTTATGGCTTTTTTCCGAGAGGTCCTAAAGTACCTGGACTGTACAATAGGCCCACTGT
>NT_181394.1:0-320 GCF_000188095.3 Bombus impatiens | reverse complement strand
CAATGAAAATCGGACTAACGTCCACTGGAATTGTTACGTTTTTTGCTGTCGTACGAGTTAGTTAATTTCAGTTTCACGAAAATCTAATGTTTCCAGTATTCCAAAGTTGCTGTGTGCAAGTGTATAGATCTATTTTTTGCATATTAATAGATAAAAATGGTTCGAAAGTCACGTTTCCATACCTTGGACTTAAAAAAGAAAAATAAAACACAAATAACATTAAAATGATTGTGAAATCAATAAACAGAAGAAGTATAGACTACAGCTATCGGAATAGAATGATATACAGGGTGGTTGGTAACTGGTGGTACAAGCGGAAA
>NT_181393.1:0-316 GCF_000188095.3 Bombus impatiens | reverse complement strand
CAACTATGGATACAGAAGCGAACAAACCTACTGACGAGAAATTTGAAGATATACTTGATGATAGCAGCTCTTTATAAAACGCCTAGATGATTTGAACTACAAAATGAAAGTAACTCGGAGAAACTACTTATATTAAAACATATACATTAAATTTATAAAGAAATATAATATGCTTTAGTGTCAAGTAAGGTATGAGATGGGTAAGATTTTATGTAGCGTTTAATTGTTTGTTTGTAACATTTTTTTTGAAATATATGTCACTGGGTATACGAAAAGCTGTTTTCCTACTATCCGGATATTTATTATTATTAGTTCC
>NT_181392.1:0-323 GCF_000188095.3 Bombus impatiens | reverse complement strand
GTGTTTTCAAAGATGTGTTTTGATAAAGATATCGCCTGAGGATATTTTGTGTAATAAAGTCCATTTAGAATCCATTGTTATTCATTGATATAAATATTACTTGCTTTGAATCTTAGTTTATATTTAATAAATATCTGTATTCTTCATTAATTTCCTTCATTCTAGCTTAATAGTTTAATTGTTCATTAAAATAATAAAGTAAAATGCAGTATAGAATTATTAAAATTTGAAATGAAATTAGATTGCAAAATCAAAGAATATTAGCTCGTTAGACAGAAAATATAATAGATAGGCTAATCATATTTTTAGCATAGGATTTTCAG
>NT_181391.1:0-323 GCF_000188095.3 Bombus impatiens | reverse complement strand
TCGAATTAATGACAGTTACAGCAACGGATCGTTATCAGTTTTTTATGTTTCCCATTCGAAACATAAGATAAAACGGCGAAGAAAAACAAAGCTACTTTGTAAAACAAAATTTTATTCGTCGAATGAACCTATCGTATGATTCTATACTCCCTTTTAATTTGATGCTGAGAATTTGTAAATTTTCTTGTTTAACGCAATTCAAATTTACCCATTCATTTGTCTGTCAGTATATATTATTTTACATATTTCGACAAATAAATAAAAATATGAAAATTTGCAAATTTAAAGGTTCGTGCATCTACAAGTGTGCAAGGTATCGAGGA
>NT_181390.1:0-323 GCF_000188095.3 Bombus impatiens | reverse complement strand
TGCCGTCAATGAACAAAATCTTTTGCATCTTATTTGCATCACGTATAGTACTTTTTGAATCTGCACGGGTACCTTGTACCATTTGGAGCTGTAACTATTTTGATACGAGCATTTAATTTTATTCGAGCCTGTGATTAATATATATAGTTTATATGAATAATTTCTCAACACATACATATTATCTGCTAAATCAGAACAATGATCCAATAGCACCTGGCCAGGTAAACTAAGTAAAAGCAAATGAAATAGACAAGCCCCACAAAATACCGCACTTCGTATTGCTTCTTCCGGTCTGTCTAAGTTTATCACTGTCTGAAGAATAA
>NT_181389.1:0-323 GCF_000188095.3 Bombus impatiens | reverse complement strand
GATTCTGATTCGGAAGAACATGGAGGTTATGTGGTCTGTATATGGTACGACTTGAAGTATATTAGGATGATTTTATATGACATGACATGAGGCAGTATATGATTTATATTGGGTGATTAACAGGATGAGTGATATGGCTGAATTGTGGGCATTATATAATAATAAAATGATTTTGATACTCAGTAAGTGGTTACAACTAGAAGTGGACAATACGTGTAGCAAAGATGTGAATACAGTGCAATAACGAGCTGACGTAGATAACGCAATCCAAATGGAAGAGTGGACATGCTCAGCGTGTGTCACAGGTATTGTCTGTCTTTGTT
>NT_181388.1:0-323 GCF_000188095.3 Bombus impatiens | reverse complement strand
TGATTTCTTGCTATTCTGCAACGATTAACAACCTCAATGGATAACGATTATCCTTCGTTGTCTTCAAAATCGTCTCCTACTTCTTGAGCTTTGCAAACTCGATCATCCAAACCGCTTCGGCCTTCTTGTACTAATAACTCTTCTACTAAAGGTACCTGGTCTATGCTCGATTTTATAATCTAATTTTTCAATCTTTCTTTTAATACTTTCTATCGTTTCTGCAGCTTTTTGCAACTGCTCCTTCAAAATATTTGTACTTTGTTCAAATTGCTTTTTCATATCTTCTATCAACGTATTCTTTTTCTCCAAATCTTTCGTCGCAC
>NT_181387.1:0-321 GCF_000188095.3 Bombus impatiens | reverse complement strand
ACCATATGAAGAAAGTTCATCGAACTCGGTGTCTTTATTACCGTTACTAAACATATATACTCTATTAGGAACATTCCTAAGATAATAATGCTTGAAGGAAAACACGTCAGAATCGCTGTCTTTCAAACCCACTCAATGAGTAAGTGACGAATGAAGATGCAAATTAAAGTTATGTGCAAGTATCCGTAAAGTGGTCAGATGTTCGGACAAGTTTGTTTGATGAAGATCAGTTACATACTCTGTTCGCGAGTGAAGAAATGAGCGCCTAAGTGGGTGAAAAAGGAAGGGGAAATAAGGAGAATACAAAGAATTGATGAATGT
>NT_181386.1:0-321 GCF_000188095.3 Bombus impatiens | reverse complement strand
AAATATGCTTTCTATTATTTTAAAATAAATTAAATATTACCATCCATAATCCAAATATCCATAAAAGGTATCGGATTCATCATCAATTATGGCGTCCGTTTGAGATTCATGGCGTTCCTGTAATACCTCGAAGTACGTGCAAAGAAAACGTACGTTAATTAAACGAAGTTAACACTAGTGTATTTATGGAGTGAAAGAGTGATTATGAAAGTACATACTACGTAGTAGAAAGATCGGCACTAATCGTAAAGATACACGGACACACATCTAATCGCTTCGATTATCCACACTAGAATGACACCCCGCGCCGCGATTTACCAA
>NT_181385.1:0-320 GCF_000188095.3 Bombus impatiens | reverse complement strand
TACTTAACAAAACGCGATCACTCATTGTCGCAACGCTAACTCTTAAACTGAATTCAATGGAAATTACTATTTATTATATGAAAAAGCTACTTCAAATATTCTGATATTCCAACTTATAATACTATATAATTAATTAAGAACTAACAATTTTACAATTTAATTGTAAACGGTATAAAGCTGGATAAATTTTGATACGTATAATTCTCTAAGAAGTTCTAAAAATTCATAATAAAAATTGCAAAAGACAATCGCAATATCGTAATTCGCAACTTAAGCAAACACGATTATCATTTTATCGCAACTCTGATTCAAAACGTAAT
>NT_181384.1:0-320 GCF_000188095.3 Bombus impatiens | reverse complement strand
AAACAAATGAAATTAAGTACTTCGTCCCATTCTTTGTCATTGTCGTGCAATGCAGTACGAATTAAGTCTTTAACTGAGGCATTCTTCCGAGGGATCCGTTACTCTGTGGGAGAAATGAAGTTGTTTTGATGTGTTTGATTTTAAAGGCTTCTTCAAATTTCGTCCGGTTTAATTTCTAAGAGTTTCGAATTCTCGACGTTGTCTTCCCATGCGTTGAATCAATTAGTGTGATCAATTCCTAGGTTGAGGTTGACTACTTCGTCGCGAGTAACCGCGTGAACTCTAGATAAAGCGTCTGCAGCTGTGTTATCTTTACCCTT
>NT_181383.1:0-318 GCF_000188095.3 Bombus impatiens | reverse complement strand
TTTTTTTCCAAAAAAATCTTTAAATCTTAATTGGTAGCTTTTTCGAGTCATCATACACAGACATATTTAACCAAAGTAATAACTTCTATTTTTTATCGAATCAATGTACGTTCGTAATGACCAAATATGTACATGATTTTATTCTTTCAAATTGAGGAAAATTATCAATCCTGCGATTAAACAAACCTTGAAATGGGTCTGTGAGTGTCTCATGGGTCTGTCCGGTTCTGTAACCGTGTACATTAAAAATGTTGTTTATAATAAATAGAATAGCGCGGATCTCTTTGACCTTCTTCAAATGCCTTAGGCACATGGGTA
>NT_181382.1:0-319 GCF_000188095.3 Bombus impatiens | reverse complement strand
TCAAATTCATAATTCTGAAAATATAGTATATAAGTCATTGAATGATTACAATAAGGATGAGAATATACCTATTATCATTTTCACGTATTTGGATATTCAATATTGACCAATATATTAAAAAATGCTCAAAATATTCAAATTGAGAGGGCAAAACAAATCTTTATTTAGATATTATTTCTTTAATTATATTAATAAAAATCTTCAACCTATCGATCGAAATTTCCAATTACCATCAATTTTCCTAACTTTCGTTCGGTTTGTTAACAGAAAGTTAAGAATTCGCGAGATGTCAGATAGAATCTTCAGTGTACCGATTACA
>NT_181381.1:0-320 GCF_000188095.3 Bombus impatiens | reverse complement strand
GAGATGATGAGAAGTATGGACCCCGCCTCTGGCACCTTCGCGATAATGGAAGGACTCATAGCGGCATTAGAGGCGGAGAACGAGGCGCTTCGAAAAGAGCTGGCCTCGCGCTCCACTGCAGAGGAGAGCAGCGAGACAGCGCGTCTCGTCGCAATCGAATGTTAGATGGAGGAGCTAGGACCCTCGCTGATCCGGCTGATGGAAGAACGCCTCCAAATTATAGAAAGAAGAAGAGAAAAGAAGGTCGTTCCCAACGAGACCAAGGGAAGGGTGGAGCCTGGAGTACCAAACGCTCCAGCGACCAAGGGAGGACAAGCGGC
>NT_181380.1:0-317 GCF_000188095.3 Bombus impatiens | reverse complement strand
ACAAATATACAATAGATTTTGATAATATTGATTAAAATGCAATAGTCCATTTCTATATATTACAATTTTTCTTAGTTTATTGTCATTGTTAATTTATATTATTTTAATCATAATTAATCATAATTCATCATAATTAATTCGGATTCTGTTTCGAATACATGTCAAGTCATGTATATTGGATGATTCAAAATAAAGAGCGAAATTTAATACTCAGAAACGTGTAATGTATTTATCGCAAATATAAAATTCTATACTTTATATTTTATATAATTGATCGTATAAGATCGTATAGGACAGTAACGGAAAATAGATGAAGA
>NT_181379.1:0-318 GCF_000188095.3 Bombus impatiens | reverse complement strand
ATTACGTCTCCCCGCGATTGGTCGAAAATACAGCGGCGTTGTTCTGCTAATAGCCAGTCTCCGGAGATCTCGGCCATATTAATCTCCTTCTCTGCGCTTTTGTCGATCACACGATGGTTCGCGTCTACGGGGTTTCGCGAAGAGAAATCTACGTGGACCATTCGTTTACCCTCTCGATACATGATGTCAAAATCAAACGTTTGTAAGTAAGCCCACCACCTATGGACCCGGTCGTTTAGATTTACTTTGTTGCGGGAGGCTTTCAAAGAATTACAGTCGGTAACAACTAGGAACTTCCGCCCGTGTAAGTAGTGTTGG
>NT_181378.1:0-317 GCF_000188095.3 Bombus impatiens | reverse complement strand
GTGCAAAAGTTTTTATTTCTGTTACCATGTTATTTTTATTTTGTGAATTTTAGTAGCACAGCTATTGATAATGTGCGATAAAATATGCTATATAATTGATAATTGTAAGTGATGGTTGTAAGTGAAGTGACAAGGTGATGGTATAAATAGGTGCTTAGATGGAAGTTGCTAGAAGTGTATCTTTATTTTTCAAGAATGGAAAGATAAGTAGGAAGTCATATATAATAAAATTCGAATTTATATAGAGAATTTTGTTATAAATCACTGAACCGTCCTATGCGCGATCGTGCTTCGTTTCTGATGTAAATTCAACATAT
>NT_181377.1:0-317 GCF_000188095.3 Bombus impatiens | reverse complement strand
CCCAGCCGAGGCAGCTTAAGGCGTTCGCCATCGCCTCGACAGACGGTGCCAGGCGCTCGAAGTGAGCTCCGAAGGTCCAGTGGCTGTCGAGGGTCAGACCCAGATACTTCATGCTGGTTCCGACCCCGATCCCGATCGCTTCCAACCTCTGGCGACAACCCGCTGGAGGCAAAACCACATTGCCTCGGACTTCTCGGGGGACACCCTCAGTCCCAATCCCTTGATCTCGGCGATCACGCAGGCCATCGCTAGCTCCGCCAGGCGGGGTTCTACCCCATGCCGTGCCCCAGACCAGCACCAACATGTCACGTAGCACG
>NT_181376.1:0-317 GCF_000188095.3 Bombus impatiens | reverse complement strand
CCCGACGGTCATCTGGCAACTGGCAGAACCTGGGGGTAAATCCCCAGGCATCCCCTCGTGCGGTAAGAGCTACTGGGGAAAAAGAGAAAGAGAAGGAGAAAATCAAGGCAAATCAAGGCAATCTCGGTTATTCCGAGGAAAGGGGGGGAGAAGATTTCTGCCCCTTTAAACTGAGTAGGAGACTCCAGAGGAGCCCTACGATTAGTGGCAGGGCGGAAGTGGGAGTGGTCGAGGAATCCGAGGGTTCCTTTGGAATTAGAGGGAGCGACCACAGTACGCCGGTCACAGGGAAAGGAGTAGCCTACGCTAAAATGCTG